>NW_022325859.1:0-13287 GCF_002776525.5 Piliocolobus tephrosceles | reverse complement strand
GGGGCAGGTAGGCAGCCAGGGTGAGTTTACCTTCAGCCCAGCAAGGGCCTGGCTGCCCAGACACACCGCCCCGTGGGGGCAGCAGGGGAGGCCCAGGTTTGCCTGTAGATGGATGGTTCATCATGATCTTTCTTTCCAGGGTTCTTCTTGGTCCAGAGAGCCTGTGCACAAAAGGGTGAGTCCTTCCCTAAACCTTAGGGTGTCATCTCCCCACCTAAGAGGACTTTCCTGAAACAAGAGGGAGTCCTGTCGGACAGTCTCTCATAAACTAAGAAGGGGGGACCCTGGGGTGCTCGGCTCACACTTCTGACCTCGTCCTCTCTGGCCTTTCTTACCCTTGGCTGAGTCAAGCTCTGTGAAGACCAGGGTGAGCTTGGGGTGCTCCAAGCTGAGGTGTGCAGGGAGGAAGTGGTGTCAGCGACTGAGGAAGGGAGGGAAGCAGTGCTAGGAACAGCAGGTCCTCCGAGGACAAAGGTGTAACTCACACCCTCCAGTGTTTCCATGACGGTCAGGGCTGCAGTGTGGCTGCTGTCATTCTACCAGAAGAGGTGGGGAAACCACAGCCATGACCCTGACATTCCAAATCTTCTGATGGGGGCTCAGTGCATGCACTGGCTGATATTCCATTCACAGAGGACATGCCCTCCATGACGTGTCTATTTTGTGTTGTTTTATATGAGTCATCTTGAAGTGTTAAAATCTAGTAAGAGTCCCTTATTCAGCACTTGTTCAAAGTTCTCAGCTGACACTTTTGTTGTAGGGAGACGCCATGTATATGTGGGATGGGTTCTTCCTGTAGCCCTGGGCACCCAGGTGTGGTAGGAGCCTTAGAAATGTGGAAAGGGAGGCCGGGCGCGGTGGCTCAAGCCTGTAATCCCAGCACTTTGGGAGGCCGAGACGGGCGGATCACGAGGTCAGGAGATCGAGACCATCCTGGCTAACACAGTGAAACCCCGTCTCTACTAAAAATACAAAAACTAGCTGGGCGAGGTGGCGGCCGCCTGTAGTCTCAGCTACTCGGGAGGCTGAGGCAGGAGAATGGCGTAAACCCGGGAGGCGGAGCTTGCAGTGAGCTGAGATAGGGCCACTGCACTCCAGTCCGGGTGACAGAGCAAGACTCCGCCTCAAAAAAAAAAAAAGAAACATGGAAAGGGGAAGAATCTTCTGAGCACAGGGAGGGAGGGGCGGCTCCACATCCTCCTCTCTAAGGCAGCGCCTCCTTCTCCCCAAGGTGGTCAGGACAAGATCTTCCTGTCTGCCCGGCCCAGCGCTGTGGTGCCTCAGGGAGGAAACGTGACTCTTCGGTGTTACTATCGTGGTGGACTTTACAACTTTACCAACTTCACTCTGTACAAAGACGACAGAAGCCACGTTCCCATCTTCCACAGCAGAATATTCCAGGAGAGCTTTCTCATGGGCCCTGTGACCCCGGCACACGCAGGGACCTACAGATGTCGGGGTTCATACCCGCACTCCCCCACTGAGTGGTCGGCACTCAGTGCACCCCTGGCGATCATGGTCACAGGTCAGAGGGCTCCTGTCTGGGCTTCTCCTTGTCCCACCTCCTGAATCCCAGAGCTTCTGCTGGGGGTGTCCACCAGGGTCCCATCACCCAGGACCTGACTGTCTTTGGGGTAAAGGGGGATTGAATACAGGGAAACGGGTGCTGTGATGGGAAGAATAACTGTCCCCAATATGGCTACATTCTAATCCCTGGAGCCTGTGACTCTTTATGCTATAGGGCAGGGGACTGAAGGGGAAGACGGAGCTCAGGTTGTTGATGCGTTGACCTGGAGATGGGGAGATGGCCTGGACTGTCCCACTGGGCTCAGGGTAATCACAAGGCACCAAACGAGAGGAGGAGGAGAGTGGGGATTAGAGCAGCGTCCTGGGAGAATCCATCAGCCACTGTGGGCTTTGAAGGTGGAGGAAGCCACAATGGCAGGTGGCCTCTACGGGCTGGAGAAGTCAAGAGAACTGCTCTGCTGAGTCTCCAGAGGGAACGCAGCCCTGTAGACACCTTGATTTTAGCCCATGGAGAACTGGATCCAATTTCTGTCTCCAGAAGTGGAAGGGGTCAGTGTGTTCCCTCCTGCTGCCATGTTTGTGATAATTTTCTGCAGCAGCAACAGGAAACCAACACAGGAACCAGGTCAAGGACGAGTTAGGAAACCAAACAACGATAGCCGGGCGTGGTGGTGGGCGCGAGTAAACCAATGACTGGATTCAGTCGCTTGAATCTGGGAGGCAGAAGTTGCAGTGAGCCAAGACCACACCACTACACTCCAGCCCGGGTGAAAAAGTGACACTCTGTCTCAAAAATCAATTAATTAATTAATTAAAGAAACCAAACAAGGAGAAGGTTGGCAATCCCGAGATCAGGAAGGGCGGGACGCTGATGCCACCACCAGGCTCCATCCACATAGGGAGGGGTCGATGCTCTTCGAACCAACACCAGGAGCCACCCTCTGGAAGCTGAGGCCATGGAGAAGGCACAGGCAAGGCAGGAGAGGCTCCCAATCCCCACCAGGAACAGGCGGTGTGGACACTGGTGCCTGCTTTACTGATCAGTTCATACTTCCTGCCAGGGATTCCAGTTTGCCCAAAAGAGACTGAACCAGGCTGCTAAGAGCCTGGACATGCAGCCTGCCGTGGTTCCTCTTCCACCCCCACATAGACAGGAGGACAGAGATTAGTGGGAAACAGCTACAACAGCCTAAGAGATGAGGCTGAGCCCAGTGGGAAGGGCGTCTGAGGCTACAAGAGACAGACGGACACAGAAGAGGGAGGGAGAGAGATGGAGGGACCTGTACCAGGGGATAAAAGACAGGGAGACACAGAGAGGGAGGAGAGAGACAGAGAGCCGGGAGGGGAACCCTCACTCAGTCCAGGTGCCATGGATATGATGACAAAGGGAGACGCCTTCTAAACACACAACCTCTCTTTCTAGGAGTCCACAAAAAACCGTCCCTCCTGGCCCTCCCACGTCCCCTGGTGAAATCAGGAGAGACGGTCATCCTACAGTGTTCGTCAGATATCGTGTTTGGGCACTTCTTTCTGCACAGTGAGGAGATCTTTGAGGAGCCCTTGCACCTTGTTGGAGAGCTCCATGGTGGGGGTTCCCAGGCCAACTATTCCATCAATTCCACGATGTCTACCCTTCCAGGGACCTACAGATGCTACGGTTCTGTCACTCACTCCCCCTATGTGTTGTCAGCTCCCAGTGACCCCCTGGACATCGTGATCACAGGTGAGAGTGTCCGGACATTCTTCTCATTGTCACTGGGACACAGAGTGAATGATCCAGGACTTGGAAGCCCCAGGTTGTCATGAGGAAGATGAGTGTGGGATTCTTATGGAGAGAGACGCACTTGGTGAGGTCTGTACCAACAGAGACAGAGAAACAGGAGACACAAGTACAGACCAGGTGTCATAACAGAGGACAGACACAGGGGCCATACAGGGAGGTAGAAAAGAGAGAAGGAGTTAAAGGGGACACCCAGACAGACAGACATGTCCCAGAGAGAGGTGTCCTTCCGTGCTGACTTTGCTCAGACACCTGGCACAGGTTAGAAGCTTCATTTCTGTTTTACCTCCACCAAGTGTTTCTACCAGGAGAACCCAAGGACACCCATATTTCTGTCCTGAGTCAGCCCCTGTGGCCTCAGGCCTTGTGGCATCTACAGATGCCGTGTTTGTTCTGACACCTCTGCCCTCCGTGCAGTGGAGAGTCATCATCCCAGGATATCATGGCCCCAGAACACCAACCCCTGTATGCTGTGTGGACTTGGGGTCCCCAGTCTGGATTCTGAGGCTCATATTCCACATAACCCCACATATGATAGGATTCCTGAGAGACACAGAGAGAAATCAGGAACATCAAAAAGCAAAGACATAAACACACAGAGAAGGAGCCAGAGGAAGGAGATTGAGAGACTCACAGACACATAAAGAGAGAGGAAAGAGGGCAGAGGAGTGGAGAGAATGATGGAAGGGAGGAGAGAAAAGCTCCAAAATCAGAACCCGGAGGGAGGGGCACAAAGACAGAGAAAGATAAAGATGTGGGGATGGATTGCAGAGATTCCAAATAGAACTAGGGAGACTGAGAGGCAGAGAAAGACAAGGAGACGGAGAGAGACAGATGGTAGATGGATAGATAGATATAGATAGATGATAAATAGGTAGATGATAGATAATGAATGGGTTATAGATACATAGATGGCGATTGATAGATGATACATAGAGATGATGATGATGACAGAAAGATAGACAGATAGATAGATAGATAGATAGATAGATAGATAGATAGATAGACAGACACAAAGATAGATACATAGACACGTAGATGATACATAGAGACAGAGAGGCAGACAGATGAGAGGGAACAGACAGATGATACATAGATATAGATAACAGATAGATGGTGATAGACAGACAATTGATATTGAGATAGATAAATGGTACATAGATATAGATTACAGATAGATAATTGCTAGATTGACAGGTAGTAGATAGATAGATCAATCGATAGATAATAGATAGAAATGTGCAGAAGGTTATGAACAAAACAGAAAGTGAGAAACTCAGAATAAAAGAAAAAGGAAGATCAAGTCAACAATCCAAGGAGGATCAGAGAGAAGAAAACAATACAAAAATGGAAAACACATCACGGGGTGGGGAAGTGAAGTCAGAGACCTAGAGAGACAGAGAAAGTGGAAGGAGGAAACAGACATGAAGAGAGACGGGGTGGAGGGTGACAGAGAGCATTAGGTCATAGAGCAGGGGAGTGAGTTCTCAGCTCAGGTGTGAGGGGAGCTGTGACAAGGAAGAACCTCCCTGAAGAAACTACCTCTTCTCCTTCCAGGTAAATATGAGAAACCTTCTCTCTCAGCCCAGCCGGGCCCCACGGTTCAGGCAGGAGAGAACGTGACCTTGTCCTGCAGCTCCCAGACCTCGTTTGACAAGTACCATCTATCCAGGGAGGGGGAGGCATATAAACTTAGTCTCTCTGCAATGCCAAGCATCAATGGAACATTCCAGGCCGACTTCCCTCTAGGCCCTGCCACCCACGGAGGAACCTACAGATGCTTCGGTTCTTTCCGTATCGCACCCTATGAGTGGTCACACCCGAGTGACCCACTGCCCGTTTCTGTCACAGGTGAGGAAACCTCAAGCCTGTCCCATGTCTTATGATCCCAGAGCCATAGCTGAGGAACTTGCTGCTGATGATGGAGAGAAGCATGGACAGGTTCAGAGAGAAGACCAAGCCTCAGTGTGAGGGCGGGATCAGGACGCAGGATGGCAGAGAGGGCCCCTCCAAACCCTCCTGCATGGCCTGCATGGTGGTCCGCGGTCAGGGCTCCAGGCACCCAGGCAGATGGAGAAACTGGTCAGGACAGACCCAGAGGAGGGAGACTGGGCTCAGTTTGGGGAGATCAGAGGTTCCCTCAGCCCCTCAACCTCACCCATTCACCAGAAGCCCACCTGGCCTCTCAACCACACAGAGATATCATCACCAGCAACCCTTACACCCTTTTCTTTTCATTTGAATAAATATTTGTTGAAGTTAAAAATACCTATAAAATTTACCACCTTTACCATTTTTAAGTGTAAAGTCCAGTGGTCATAAATACATTTATATTCTATTTTGTTTTGTTTTGTTTTGTTTTTGTTTTGTTTTGTGTTTACCCTCCACCGTTCCCTTCCTGGCCTCTGGTAGCCACCATTCTACTCTCTACCTTCTTGAGATCCACTTTAGAGCTCCTGTATAAGGGTGAGAAATGGGAATCTTTGTAATGAGCTCCAGTTCCATCCATGTGGCTGCAAATGTCAGGATGTTATTGTCTCTCTGGATGAGTAGTCTCCACTGTGTGTATGTACCACATTCTCTCTATCCATTCACCCACTGAGGGGCAGGTAGGTTGACTCCACATCTTGGCTACTGTGAACTGTGCTGGAACAGTCATCGGAGTGCAGATAGAACTTCGATACACTGAAGTCCTTTCCTTTGGATGTAAACCCAGTAGTGAATTTGTGAATACTCTGAAAATTCTCTTTTTAGTCATTTGTTTGGTTTTTGTTTTGTTTTTGTTTTGTTTTTGTTTTTGAGGCAGAGCTTTCCTCTGTAGCCCAGACTGGAGTGCAACTGACACAATCTAGGCTCATTGCAACCTCCTGGGAGTCAGAGGCCTCCTGGATTCAAATGACTCTTCTGCCTCAGCCTCGCTGGGAGCTGGATTACAGGTGTACGAAACAACGCCTAGCTACGTTTCGTATTTTTTAGGACAGACAGAGTTTCCCCATGTTGACCAGGCTGCTCTCAAACTCCTGACCTCAAGTGAGGTGCCCGCCTCGCTCTCCCAAAGTGCTGGGATTACAGGCATGAGCCACCATTCCCAGCCTCTTTTTAGTTTCTTAAAGGACTTCCATACTTTTCTGCATAATGGCTGTACTAATTTACCTTCCTACAAACAGGGTACCAGGATTCTCCTTTCTCTACCATCTTGCCAGCATTTGTTTCCCTGTCTTGCAGATAAAAACCATTTTAATGGGGTGAAATGAAAATTCATTGTGATTTGTATTTCTCTGACAATGGGTGATACTAAAAAGTGTTTCATACACATGATGGCCATCTGTATGTTTTGTGTGTGGAGAAATGTCTGTTCATGTCTTTTGCTCAATTTTTAGTTAAATTATTTGTTTTATTGCGTTATGTGAGCTTCTTATATTTCCAGTTATAAATCCCATCTCTGATGCATAGTTTGCAAATATTTGCTCCCATTCTGTGGGTTGTCTCTTCACTTTGTTGGTTGCTTGTTGTGCAGTGCAGAAGCTGCTTAGTTTGATGTAATCCCAATGGTCTGTTTATTGCTTTGATTACTTGTGTTTTTGAGGTTTCAAACCAAATGTCTCTTCTCAGACAAATGTCCTGAAGCATTTCCCCAATATTTTCTTCTACGTGTTTCATAGGTTCCGGCCTTAGACTTGTGTATTTAATCCATTTTGATTTGGTTTTTGTGGATGATGAGACGTAGAGGTGCAGTTTCATTCCTCTGCATGTAGATAACCCGTTTTACCCACATTGTTTATTGAAAAGACTGTCCTTTCCTGATTGTAGCCTCCTGGCACCTTTGTCAAAATGCATTGGATTGGCTGGGCATGGTGGCTCACACCTGCAGTCCCAGCACTTTCAGAGGCCAAGGTGGGTGGATCACCTGAGACCAGGACTTTGAGGCCTGCCTGGCCCACATGGTAAAACCCTGTCTCCACTAAAAGTATAAAAATTAGCTTAGCATTGTGGTCAGCACCTGTAATACCACTACTCAAGAGTTTGAGGCAAAAGAATTGCTTGAACCCAGGAGACAGAGGTTGCTGTGAACCGAGATTGCACCTCTGCACTCCAGCCTGGGTAACAGACCAAGAGTCCATCTCAAAAAAAAGAAAGCCATTGAATGTAGATGCATGGATTTTATCTGTGTTCTTCATTTCATTCCATTGTTCTATGCACCTTTCCTTATGCCAATGTCATGCTGTTTTGTTTACTACAGCTCTGTAACATATTTATAAGTCAGCTAATGTGATGCTCCTGTTTTCTCTCTGTACCTTAAACTCTCAAGACAATGGGCAACACATACAAAAATTATGGAGAAGAGGATCCCAGGACTCCCAGAGCCCAGTGTTAGATAACAGAGTGTTGGCCGTGAACCAACCTCAAAGATTTCCCTTGAGTAGAGGACAGACACCTTCATTTCCTCACCTCTCTCCTGTCTCTATTCTAGGAAACCCTTCACGTGGTTGGCCTTCACCCACTGAACCAAACTCCAAAACCGGTGAGTAAAGAATCCCTCTTATCTCTGCTTTTGGAAACCTGGGGAGGTGGAAGCCTTGGATTCAAGCCTTGGCTCAGCACCTCCCAGACAGGCTCTGATTGTGGGCCTGTCTTCCACCATCTCTCTGAACTCCAGACACTCCAACAGCAAAAGGGATCCGGGCCCAGCACAGGGCTCCGTGAAGTCTCTTAATCTCTAATCTTCTGCAGCTGAGACCTCCTACAAGCTGGAAGAATGATTGCAAATCTGACATCCTTCTCAGGAAAAATCAGTGTTTGTTCTCCCTGCATTCCTCACTGGAGGATAAATTCCTGGGGGCTTGAAAGGGGGAAGGGAAGGGAACATCTAATGAGGCCAAGGTGTTTTAGAGAAGATCCACTTGCCAAGGAATGAACTCCTGTTGGTCATGAGGCAACCCTGGCTGACTCAGCAGAGAAAGAGCCTTGCAGTAACAGAGAACAGAGCTCATGCACACACACTTCGACTCACTGACTCATTCAGCCACAGTCCCATGCTCAGGCTGTGCAGGTAGAATCCTTTCCTACTGTTGCCATAACAAATTTCCACAACATTGGTGGATGAAAACACAACGGCTTTTTAATTATCTTACAATGCTGTAGCTCAAAGGATGAAATGCATCTCACTGGGCTAAAATCAAGGTGACAGCAAGGGTGCCTTCCCTCTGAAGTTTCCAGGCAAGAATCTGCTTTCCACATGTCCCAGTTTCTACAGGCTCCCACGGTCCTTGGCTCCTGGTCCCCTTCCTCCTTCCACAAAACCCACAAAGACTGGTCACGTCTCACATGGCATCACTCAGACCCTTCTTCCTTGTCCACACCTCTTTCTCTGAATGTCCCTCTGCTTTCTTCCTCATCTCTTAAGAACTTTGGGATTTTATTGAGTTCACCAAGATAATCCATCATCATCTCCCTAAAAGCATCCAGGATATCCTCCTTTTCAGTTCAGCTGATTAGCAACTATAATTCCATCTGAAATCTTCATTCCTCTTCTCCACGTAAAATCACATATTCAAAAGGTATGAAGGCTAGGACATGGACATTTTTGGGGTGGGGTGGATTCTCCTACCTTCCACAAATAGTAAACAGGATGCATTTGGCCTGTGCTTTGGGACACTGACGTTGCAGATGGGTAAACGAGAGGAAAGAAAATGAATGCACAAGTGGACCTATAAATGGCTGATCCATTGCGAAACATCGGTGCATGAAATCGATTTATTTATGTATTTATTAATTATGTATTTATTAAGACGGAGTCTCGCTCTATCCCCTAGGCTGGAGTGCAGTGTCATGATCTTGGCTCACTGCAACCTCTGCCTCCTGGGTTCAAGTGATTCTTCTGCCTCAGCCTCTCAAGTAGCTTGGATTACAGACATGCGCCGCCACACCTGGCTAATTCTCTTTGTAGATTTTTGGTAGAGACGATGTTTCACCATGTGGCCCAGTCTATCTCCAACTCCCAATCTCAAGTAATCCGACCGCCTCAGCCTCCCAAAGTGCTGGGATTATAGGCGTGAACCACGGCACCCAGCCAGAATTTAAAATAAATAATAGATAATGCTGAGTGTATGATTTCAGGTCACAGAGAAGGTCTTACTAATCACATATTTGTGATGTTAATGAAAAAAGTGGAAGACTGGCGGAAGGATTTTCCAAACACAGCTGTCAGCCGTGAAGGCACGAAGGTGAAAACAATCTTATGTGGAAGGAAGAGGCTCTGCCCGAAACGCTGGGAATGAGATGGGGAGAATTACAAGAGCACTGGAGAGAGGGGAGAGCACACTGGGCACACAGGAAACTAAGGAGGACAAGGAGTGTGTGTTTATACTCACAGCCCTTGGATTCACCTCGGACTAACTAGGAATCCCTACATGACTAATAGTGACTGACAGGAACATAAGGGAGGCCCAGGTGCGTACCTGGAATCTAGGAGACTGTGGAAAAGGCGATTCCCGCCCCACTGGTGACACGTGGTGCTGATTTAGACACTAAGTGGTTGAAGTGGATGGATACAGGATATGTTTGTGAGGTAGAATCATTTGCAGGGAGGGCTTGCTGGGTTTGATTTTTCCTAGTTGTTTACTCCTTGCTTCATTAATTTCTTTCTGAAATTTATTTCTCCTACATGTCAATCAATACCTGGTAGAGGAGTGATAGAAAGACAAGGCATGGTGCGAATGAAGAGACCTATTATAGCATAATATACAAAGCTGTGAATGGTGGCTCATGCCTCTAACCCAGCATTTTGGGAGGCTGATGTGGATAGATCACTTGAGATCAGGAGTTCGAGACCAGCCTGGCCAACATGGTGAAACCCTGTCTCTACTAAAAATGCAGAAATTAGTCATGCATGGTGGTGCATGCCTGTAATCGCAGCTACTCTGAAGGCTGAACCAGGAGAATGACTTCCATCCTGGAGGCAGAAGCAGAGCCGAGATCACCCACTGCATTCCAGCCTGAGTGACACAGGGAGACTCCATCTCAAAAAATAAAAACACAAAAATATAATATAACATACATGAATGACAAAGGTACGTCAACTCCAATCACCATTTTTCTAGATCTCTGTAATTACTTCCTTGATCCTTTATCTTATCCATTAGAAAATCAGCCTAAAACCTCTTCCTTATTTGGCTTTCTGTAAACATGAGATCATGTAGAAAATATGAAAGCCCCTGAACCCACCAGCACAGGTCCAGGAATACAGAACGTGTGCTCTGTTCATTACAAAACATTTTCCCCCTCACCCAAATCCCCCACCTCACCCCTACTTCCAATCACCTGTGGAGATTCAGATAGACCTTGGGGAGGTAAACACTGATACACCTTTGAGTGAGTTCAGATCTTGGAATCAGAGATCATCACCAGCACTAGCTCCTGCCCCCCTTTCCTACTAATTCACAGAAGGACAGGTTGTATTGAAGCAATAGATGGTGGAGGACGTTGTCCTTACCCCAGACTCTCCGGTAGAATAGCAGCCTTATATGTGTCTCCCGAGATCACAAAGAGTAGCACGTTTCACAATGGCTTCATCATTATTTCCTGCTTGTTTAACATAAGAGAATTCTGCTTCGCTTTTTTTATCTTGATTTCACTTCTCTTTCCTTTTCTTGGAGAATGTAAGTTGTTTGAGTCAAGAATGTTGTGGATGTAGAAACTGTAAAGCACATTCACTGTGTATCAATCCCAGTCCAGTCTTCCCAGAGAAGACTCTAAACACCTCCTGTACTGCACCTGGGGCTATGGCAGCTTCTGTCACTCACCGTCACTCCAGAGAGACAGAACACACAGAGAATACATGACACAGGCAGGTTCATTACTAACAGATAACCAGCAAGTGACAACAGAAACCTACATTTCAATGTGAGCCAGTCCCTCTAGGAAGAACAGGAAGAGAGCCCAGCCTGTTCTGGGATGTTCCTCCTGCTCTCAGGATGTTGCTGTCTTAGTCCATTTTTGTGGCTGTAAAAGAACACTTGAGCCTGGGTAACTTCTAAAGAAAAGAGATTTGTTTGGCTCACAGTTCTGCACACTGTACTGGAAGCATGGAACCAGCCTCTATTTCCTGTGACGGCCTCAGGCTGCTCCCACTCTGGCAGAAGGGAAGGAGGGTCTCTGCGTGCGGAGAACACCGAGATCACACGGCAAGGGAGGGAGCAAGGGGGAGGGGGAGCAATGGAGCTTCCAAGTTCTTGGAGACGGAGTCTCGCTCTGTGGCCCAGGCTGGAGTGCAGTGGCGCGATCTCGGCTCACTGCAAGCTCCGCCTCCCGGGTTTACGCCATTCTCCTGCCTCAGCCTCCTGAGTAGCTGGGACTACAGGCACCCGCCACCATGCCCGGCTAATTTTTTTGTATTTTTAGTAGAGACGGGGTTTCACCGTGTTAGCCAGGATGGTCTCGATCTCCTGACCTCGTGATCCGCCCGTCTCGGCCTCCCAAAGTGCTGGGATTACAGGCTTGAGCCACCGCGCCCGGCCCCCAAGTTCTTTTTAACAACCAACAGTCCAGGATCTAATACAGCGAGAACTTGCTAACCCTGTCGTGTGGGGCAGTAT
This sequence comes from Piliocolobus tephrosceles, assembly GCF_002776525.5. Classification (NCBI taxonomy): domain Eukaryota; kingdom Metazoa; phylum Chordata; class Mammalia; order Primates; family Cercopithecidae; genus Piliocolobus; species Piliocolobus tephrosceles. The sequence goes on along the minus strand of NW_022325859.1, from coordinate 1,386 downwards.
TAATCTATTCACAATGGATCTACCCCCATGGCCCAAACACCTCCAAAAAGGCCCAACCTCCCACACTGGGGGTTAAATTTCAATGTGAGATTTCAAGGGTTCAAATATCCAAACTAAAGCAGTTGTATATTCAGCACGTTCCATGGTTACTGTGAGAGCTATAACTGAGAAAGTAGGAGAAAGCTGGGTCTCCCGCCATCAGGCCGCTTGTCCTAAGGAGATATTCCACGAGGTTACCTGTCAATCAAGAAATGAGAGACAATTCATAAAAAGGAACTGCTGTCACTATCTTCTTATTGGAGTCTCGTCTTCCTCCAGGTAACCCCAGACACCTGCATGTTCTGATTGGGACCTCAGTGGTCATGATCCTCTTCACCATCTTCTTCTTTCTCCTGCATCGCTGGTGCTCCAACAAAAAGAGTAAGTCTCACGAAGCACAGGCCAGAGACCTCAGGGCCGTGTGGGGAAGCGGGATGGGAGCACGCAGGTGTGTGTTCCTCACCGGCAGGATGGTCTCCAGCCTAAGGCAGGAGCCACAGAGGCAGAGCTTTCTAGAGAGAGCACCAGACACCCTGCCCCTGCCTTCAGCTCACAGATCATTGCCTGATTCTGAACTGTATCCTCACGTGCCTGCAGCCACTGACATCCAGGAGAAGGTTCCATGAGAGGCAGAAAGTGGGAGACAGAATCACTGGGATGCCAATGGAGAGCCATTCATGGGAAGGGGTCTTGAACTCAGAGAGACAGAATGTCTGAGTCTGGCTGTTGGCAGCTGAGGGACCTCAGGCACCTACGGCCTCCCGCTGTGTGTTGGGTTCTGCACATGAAATGAGGACCCAGACGTGCCCTCCCAGCTGTTTTGATGACTTTTTTCTCCTACAGATGCTGCTGCAATGGACCAAGAGCCTGCAGGGGAGAGAACCGTGAACAGCGAGGTAGGTCCTCCTCGGCCCAGCCTCGTGGATTGAATCTTATTCCCTAATAGTCCTGAAGAATGCGAGCCCCCTTCCTCACTCAACATTTCCCTCTCTCCAGGACTCTGATGAACCAGACCCTCAGGAGGTGACATACGCACAGTTGGATCACTGCGTTTCCACACAGGGAAAAATCACTCGCCCTTCTCAGAGGCCCAAGACACCCCCAACAGATACCAGCGTGTATACGGAACTTGCAAATGCTGAGCCCAGATCGCAAGTTGTCTTCTATCCATGAGCACCACCGTCAGGCCTTGAAGGGGTCTTCTAGGGAGACAACAGCCCTGTCTCAGAACCGGCTTGCCAGCTCCAATGTACCAGCAGCTGGAATCTGAGGGTGTGAGTCTGCATCTTAGGGCATCGCTCTTCCTCACACCACGAATCTGAACATGCCTCTCTCTTGCTTACCAAC
>NW_022325858.1:0-13297 GCF_002776525.5 Piliocolobus tephrosceles | reverse complement strand
GTTGGTAAGCAAGAGAGAGGCATGTTCAGATTCGTGGTGTGAGGAAGAGCGATGCCCTAAGATGCAGACTCACACCCTCAGATTCCAGCTGCTGGTACATTGGAGCTGGCAAGCCGGTTCTGAGACAGGGCTGTTGTCTCCCTAGAAGACCCCTTCAAGGCCTGACGGTGGTGCTCATGGATAGAAGACAACTTGCGATCTGGGCTCAGCATTTGCAAGTTCCGTATACACGCTGGTATCTGTTGGGGGTGTCTTGGGCCTCTGAGAAGGGCGAGTGATTTTTCCCTGTGTGGAAACGCAGTGATCCAACTGTGCGTATGTCACCTCCTGAGGGTCTGGTTCATCAGAGTCCTGGAGAGAGGGAAATGTTGAGTGAGGAAGGGGGCTCGCATTCTTCAGGACTATTAGGGAATAAGATTCAATCCACGAGGCTGGGCCGAGGAGGACCTACCTCGCTGTTCACGGTTCTCTCCCCTGCAGGCTCTTGGTCCATTGCAGCAGCATCTGTAGGAGAAAAAAGTCATCAAAACAGCTGGGAGGGCACGTCTGGGTCCTCATTTCATGTGCAGAACCCAACACACAGCGGGAGGCCGTAGGTGCCTGAGGTCCCTCAGCTGCCAACAGCCAGACTCAGACATTCTGTCTCTCTGAGTTCAAGACCCCTTCCCATGAATGGCTCTCCATTGGCATCCCAGTGATTCTGTCTCCCACTTTCTGCCTCTCATGGAACCTTCTCCTGGATGTCAGTGGCTGCAGGCACGTGAGGATACAGTTCAGAATCAGGCAATGATCTGTGAGCTGAAGGCAGGGGCAGGGTGTCTGGTGCTCTCTCTAGAAAGCTCTGCCTCTGTGGCTCCTGCCTTAGGCTGGAGACCATCCTGCCGGTGAGGAACACACACCTGCGTGCTCCCATCCCGCTTCCCCACACGGCCCTGAGGTCTCTGGCCTGTGCTTCGTGAGACTTACTCTTTTTGTTGGAGCACCAGCGATGCAGGAGAAAGAAGAAGATGGTGAAGAGGATCATGACCACTGAGGTCCCAATCAGAACATGCAGGTGTCTGGGGTTACCTGGAGGAAGACGAGACTCCAATAAGAAGATAGTGACAGCAGTTCCTTTTTATGAATTGTCTCTCATTTCTTGATTGACAGGTAACCTCGTGGAATATCTCCTTAGGACAAGCGGCCTGATGGCGGGAGACCCAGCTTTCTCCTACTTTCTCAGTTATAGCTCTCACAGTAACCATGGAACGTGCTGAATATACAACTGCTTTAGTTTGGATATTTGAACCCTTGAAATCTCACATTGAAATTTAACCCCCAGTGTGGGAGGTTGGGCCTTTTTGGAGGTGTTTGGGCCATGGGGGTAGATCCATTGTGAATAGATTAATACTGCCCCACACGACAGGGTTAGCAAGTTCTCGCTGTATTAGATCCTGGACTGTTGGTTGTTAAAAAGAACTTGGGGGCCGGGCGCGGTGGCTCAAGCCTGTAATCCCAGCACTTTGGGAGGCCGAGACGGGCGGATCACGAGGTCAGGAGATCGAGACCATCCTGGCTAACACGGTGAAACCCCGTCTCTACTAAAAATACAAAAAAATTAGCCGGGCATGGTGGCGGGTGCCTGTAGTCCCAGCTACTCAGGAGGCTGAGGCAGGAGAATGGCGTAAACCCGGGAGGCGGAGCTTGCAGTGAGCCGAGATCGCGCCACTGCACTCCAGCCTGGGCCACAGAGCGAGACTCCGTCTCCAAGAACTTGGAAGCTCCATTGCTCCCCCTCCCCCTTGCTCCCTCCCTTGCCGTGTGATCTCGGTGTTCTCCGCACGCAGAGACCCTCCTTCCCTTCTGCCAGAGTGGGAGCAGCCTGAGGCCGTCACAGGAAATAGAGGCTGGTTCCATGCTTCCAGTACAGTGTGCAGAACTGTGAGCCAAACAAATCTCTTTTCTTTAGAAGTTACCCAGGCTCAAGTGTTCTTTTACAGCCACAAAAATGGACTAAGACAGCAACATCCTGAGAGCAGGAGGAACATCCCAGAACAGGCTGGGCTCTCTTCCTGTTCTTCCTAGAGGGACTGGCTCACATTGAAATGTAGGTTTCTGTTGTCACTTGCTGGTTATCTGTTAGTAATGAACCTGCCTGTGTCATGTATTCTCTGTGTGTTCTGTCTCTCTGGAGTGACGGTGAGTGACAGAAGCTGCCATAGCCCCAGGTGCAGTACAGGAGGTGTTTAGAGTCTTCTCTGGGAAGACTGGACTGGGATTGATACACAGTGAATGTGCTTTACAGTTTCTACATCCACAACATTCTTGACTCAAACAACTTACATTCTCCAAGAAAAGGAAAGAGAAGTGAAATCAAGATAAAAAAAGCGAAGCAGAATTCTCTTATGTTAAACAAGCAGGAAATAATGATGAAGCCATTGTGAAACGTGCTACTCTTTGTGATCTCGGGAGACACATATAAGGCTGCTATTCTACCGGAGAGTCTGGGGTAAGGACAACGTCCTCCACCATCTATTGCTTCAATACAACCTGTCCTTCTGTGAATTAGTAGGAAAGGGGGGCAGGAGCTAGTGCTGGTGATGATCTCTGATTCCAAGATCTGAACTCACTCAAAGGTGTATCAGTGTTTACCTCCCCAAGGTCTATCTGAATCTCCACAGGTGATTGGAAGTAGGGGTGAGGTGGGGGATTTGGGTGAGGGGGAAAATGTTTTGTAATGAACAGAGCACACGTTCTGTATTCCTGGACCTGTGCTGGTGGGTTCAGGGGCTTTCATATTTTCTACATGATCTCATGTTTACAGAAAGCCAAATAAGGAAGAGGTTTTAGGCTGATTTTCTAATGGATAAGATAAAGGATCAAGGAAGTAATTACAGAGATCTAGAAAAATGGTGATTGGAGTTGACGTACCTTTGTCATTCATGTATGTTATATTATATTTTTGTGTTTTTATTTTTTGAGATGGAGTCTCCCTGTGTCACTCAGGCTGGAATGCAGTGGGTGATCTCGGCTCTGCTTCTGCCTCCAGGATGGAAGTCATTCTCCTGGTTCAGCCTTCAGAGTAGCTGCGATTACAGGCATGCACCACCATGCATGACTAATTTCTGCATTTTTAGTAGAGACAGGGTTTCACCATGTTGGCCAGGCTGGTCTCGAACTCCTGATCTCAAGTGATCTATCCACATCAGCCTCCCAAAATGCTGGGTTAGAGGCATGAGCCACCATTCACAGCTTTGTATATTATGCTATAATAGGTCTCTTCATTCGCACCATGCCTTGTCTTTCTATCACTCCTCTACCAGGTATTGATTGACATGTAGGAGAAATAAATTTCAGAAAGAAATTAATGAAGCAAGGAGTAAACAACTAGGAAAAATCAAACCCAGCAAGCCCTCCCTGCAAATGATTCTACCTCACAAACATATCCTGTATCCATCCACTTCAACCACTTAGTGTCTAAATCAGCACCACGTGTCACCAGTGGGGCGGGAATCGCCTTTTCCACAGTCTCCTAGATTCCAGGTACGCACCTGGGCCTCCCTTATGTTCCTGTCAGTCACTATTAGTCATGTAGGGATTCCTAGTTAGTCCGAGGTGAATCCAAGGGCTGTGAGTATAAACACACACTCCTTGTCCTCCTTAGTTTCCTGTGTGCCCAGTGTGCTCTCCCCTCTCTCCAGTGCTCTTGTAATTCTCCCCATCTCATTCCCAGCGTTTCGGGCAGAGCCTCTTCCTTCCACATAAGATTGTTTTCACCTTCGTGCCTTCACGGCTGACAGCTGTGTTTGGAAAATCCTTCCGCCAGTCTTCCACTTTTTTCATTAACATCACAAATATGTGATTAGTAAGACCTTCTCTGTGACCTGAAATCATACACTCAGCATTATCTATTATTTATTTTAAATTCTGGCTGGGTGCCGTGGTTCACGCCTATAATCCCAGCACTTTGGGAGGCTGAGGCGGTCGGATTACTTGAGATTGGGAGTTGGAGATAGACTGGGCCACATGGTGAAACATCGTCTCTACCAAAAATCTACAAAGAGAATTAGCCAGGTGTGGCGGCGCATGTCTGTAATCCAAGCTACTTGAGAGGCTGAGGCAGAAGAATCACTTGAACCCAGGAGGCAGAGGTTGCAGTGAGCCAAGATCATGACACTGCACTCCAGCCTAGGGGATAGAGCGAGACTCCGTCTTAATAAATACATAATTAATAAATACATAAATAAATCGATTTCATGCACCGATGTTTCGCAATGGATCAGCCATTTATAGGTCCACTTGTGCATTCATTTTCTTTCCTCTCGTTTACCCATCTGCAACGTCAGTGTCCCAAAGCACAGGCCAAATGCATCCTGTTTACTATTTGTGGAAGGTAGGAGAATCCACCCCACCCCAAAAATGTCCATGTCCTAGCCTTCATACCTTTTGAATATGTGATTTTACGTGGAGAAGAGGAATGAAGATTTCAGATGGAATTATAGTTGCTAATCAGCTGAACTGAAAAGGAGGATATCCTGGATGCTTTTAGGGAGATGATGATGGATTATCTTGGTGAACTCAATAAAATCCCAAAGTTCTTAAGAGATGAGGAAGAAAGCAGAGGGACATTCAGAGAAAGAGGTGTGGACAAGGAAGAAGGGTCTGAGTGATGCCATGTGAGACGTGACCAGTCTTTGTGGGTTTTGTGGAAGGAGGAAGGGGACCAGGAGCCAAGGACCGTGGGAGCCTGTAGAAACTGGGACATGTGGAAAGCAGATTCTTGCCTGGAAACTTCAGAGGGAAGGCACCCTTGCTGTCACCTTGATTTTAGCCCAGTGAGATGCATTTCATCCTTTGAGCTACAGCATTGTAAGATAATTAAAAAGCCGTTGTGTTTTCATCCACCAATGTTGTGGAAATTTGTTATGGCAACAGTAGGAAAGGATTCTACCTGCACAGCCTGAGCATGGGACTGTGGCTGAATGAGTCAGTGAGTCGAAGTGTGTGTGCATGAGCTCTGTTCTCTGTTACTGCAAGGCTCTTTCTCTGCTGAGTCAGCCAGGGTTGCCTCATGACCAACAGGAGTTCATTCCTTGGCAAGTGGATCTTCTCTAAAACACCTTGGCCTCATTAGATGTTCCCTTCCCTTCCCCCTTTCAAGCCCCCAGGAATTTATCCTCCAGTGAGGAATGCAGGGAGAACAAACACTGATTTTTCCTGAGAAGGATGTCAGATTTGCAATCATTCTTCCAGCTTGTAGGAGGTCTCAGCTGCAGAAGATTAGAGATTAAGAGACTTCACGGAGCCCTGTGCTGGGCCCGGATCCCTTTTGCTGTTGGAGTGTCTGGAGTTCAGAGAGATGGTGGAAGACAGGCCCACAATCAGAGCCTGTCTGGGAGGTGCTGAGCCAAGGCTTGAATCCAAGGCTTCCACCTCCCCAGGTTTCCAAAAGCAGAGATAAGAGGGATTCTTTACTCACCGGTTTTGGAGTTTGGTTCAGTGGGTGAAGGCCAACCACGTGAAGGGTTTCCTAGAATAGAGACAGGAGAGAGGTGAGGAAATGAAGGTGTCTGTCCTCTACTCAAGGGAAATCTTTGAGGTTGGTTCACGGCCAACACTCTGTTATCTAACACTGGGCTCTGGGAGTCCTGGGATCCTCTTCTCCATAATTTTTGTATGTGTTGCCCATTGTCTTGAGAGTTTAAGGTACAGAGAGAAAACAGGAGCATCACATTAGCTGACTTATAAATATGTTACAGAGCTGTAGTAAACAAAACAGCATGACATTGGCATAAGGAAAGGTGCATAGAACAATGGAATGAAATGAAGAACACAGATAAAATCCATGCATCTACATTCAATGGCTTTCTTTTTTTTGAGATGGACTCTTGGTCTGTTACCCAGGCTGGAGTGCAGAGGTGCAATCTCGGTTCACAGCAACCTCTGTCTCCTGGGTTCAAGCAATTCTTTTGCCTCAAACTCTTGAGTAGTGGTATTACAGGTGCTGACCACAATGCTAAGCTAATTTTTATACTTTTAGTGGAGACAGGGTTTTACCATGTGGGCCAGGCAGGCCTCAAAGTCCTGGTCTCAGGTGATCCACCCACCTTGGCCTCTGAAAGTGCTGGGACTGCAGGTGTGAGCCACCATGCCCAGCCAATCCAATGCATTTTGACAAAGGTGCCAGGAGGCTACAATCAGGAAAGGACAGTCTTTTCAATAAACAATGTGGGTAAAACGGGTTATCTACATGCAGAGGAATGAAACTGCACCTCTACGTCTCATCATCCACAAAAACCAAATCAAAATGGATTAAATACACAAGTCTAAGGCCGGAACCTATGAAACACGTAGAAGAAAATATTGGGGAAATGCTTCAGGACATTTGTCTGAGAAGAGACATTTGGTTTGAAACCTCAAAAACACAAGTAATCAAAGCAATAAACAGACCATTGGGATTACATCAAACTAAGCAGCTTCTGCACTGCACAACAAGCAACCAACAAAGTGAAGAGACAACCCACAGAATGGGAGCAAATATTTGCAAACTATGCATCAGAGATGGGATTTATAACTGGAAATATAAGAAGCTCACATAACGCAATAAAACAAATAATTTAACTAAAAATTGAGCAAAAGACATGAACAGACATTTCTCCACACACAAAACATACAGATGGCCATCATGTGTATGAAACACTTTTTAGTATCACCCATTGTCAGAGAAATACAAATCACAATGAATTTTCATTTCACCCCATTAAAATGGTTTTTATCTGCAAGACAGGGAAACAAATGCTGGCAAGATGGTAGAGAAAGGAGAATCCTGGTACCCTGTTTGTAGGAAGGTAAATTAGTACAGCCATTATGCAGAAAAGTATGGAAGTCCTTTAAGAAACTAAAAAGAGGCTGGGAATGGTGGCTCATGCCTGTAATCCCAGCACTTTGGGAGAGCGAGGCGGGCACCTCACTTGAGGTCAGGAGTTTGAGAGCAGCCTGGTCAACATGGGGAAACTCTGTCTGTCCTAAAAAATACGAAACGTAGCTAGGCGTTGTTTCGTACACCTGTAATCCAGCTCCCAGCGAGGCTGAGGCAGAAGAGTCATTTGAATCCAGGAGGCCTCTGACTCCCAGGAGGTTGCAATGAGCCTAGATTGTGTCAGTTGCACTCCAGTCTGGGCTACAGAGGAAAGCTCTGCCTCAAAAACAAAAACAAAACAAAAACAAAACAAAAACCAAACAAATGACTAAAAAGAGAATTTTCAGAGTATTCACAAATTCACTACTGGGTTTACATCCAAAGGAAAGGACTTCAGTGTATCGAAGTTCTATCTGCACTCCGATGACTGTTCCAGCACAGTTCACAGTAGCCAAGATGTGGAGTCAACCTACCTGCCCCTCAGTGGGTGAATGGATAGAGAGAATGTGGTACATACACACAGTGGAGACTACTCATCCAGAGAGACAATAACATCCTGACATTTGCAGCCACATGGATGGAACTGGAGCTCATTACAAAGATTCCCATTTCTCACCCTTATACAGGAGCTCTAAAGTGGATCTCAAGAAGGTAGAGAGTAGAATGGTGGCTACCAGAGGCCAGGAAGGGAACGGTGGAGGGTAAACACAAAACAAAACAAAAACAAAACAAAACAAAACAAAATAGAATATAAATGTATTTATGACCACTGGACTTTACACTTAAAAATGGTAAAGGTGGTAAATTTTATAGGTATTTTTAACTTCAACAAATATTTATTCAAATGAAAAGAAAAGGGTGTAAGGGTTGCTGGTGATGATATCTCTGTGTGGTTGAGAGGCCAGGATGGGCTTCTGGTGAATGGGTGAGGTTGAGGGGCTGAGGGAACCTCTGATCTCCCCAAAGTGAGCCCAGTCTCCCTCCTCTGGGTCTGTCCTGACCAGTTTCTCCATCTGCCTGGGTGCCTGGAGCCCTGACCGCGGACCACCATGCAGGCCATGCAGGAGGGTTTGGAGGGGCCCTCTCTGCCATCCTGCGTCCTGATCCCGCCCTCACACTGAGGCTTGGTCTTCTCTCTGAACCTGTCCATGCTTCTCTCCATCATCAGCAGCAAGTTCCTCAGCTATGGCTCTGGGATCATAAGACATGGGACAGGCTTGAGGTTTCCTCACCTGTGACAGAAACGGGCAGTGGGTCACTCGGGTGTGACCACTCATAGGGTGCGATACGGAAAGAACCGAAGCATCTGTAGGTTCCTCCGTGGGTGGCAGGGCCTAGAGGGAAGTCGGCCTGGAATGTTCCATTGATGCTTGGCATTGCAGAGAGACTAAGTTTATATGCCTCCCCCTCCCTGGATAGATGGTACTTGTCAAACGAGGTCTGGGAGCTGCAGGACAAGGTCACGTTCTCTCCTGCCTGAACCGTGGGGCCCGGCTGGGCTGAGAGAGAAGGTTTCTCATATTTACCTGGAAGGAGAAGAGGTAGTTTCTTCAGGGAGGTTCTTCCTTGTCACAGCTCCCCTCACACCTGAGCTGAGAACTCACTCCCCTGCTCTATGACCTAATGCTCTCTGTCACCCTCCACCCCGTCTCTCTTCATGTCTGTTTCCTCCTTCCACTTTCTCTGTCTCTCTAGGTCTCTGACTTCACTTCCCCACCCCGTGATGTGTTTTCCATTTTTGTATTGTTTTCTTCTCTCTGATCCTCCTTGGATTGTTGACTTGATCTTCCTTTTTCTTTTATTCTGAGTTTCTCACTTTCTGTTTTGTTCATAACCTTCTGCACATTTCTATCTATTATCTATCGATTGATCTATCTATCTACTACCTGTCAATCTAGCAATTATCTATCTGTAATCTATATTTATGTACCATTTATCTATCTCAATATCAATAATATCAATTGTCTGTCTATCACCATCTATCTGTTATCTATATCTATGTATCATCTGTCTGTTCCCTCTCATCTGTCTGCCTCTCTGTCTCTATGTATCATCTACGTGTCTATGTATCTATCTTTGTGTCTGTCTATCTATCTATCTATCTATCTATCTATCTATCTATCTATCTGTCTATCTTTCTGTCATCATCATCATCTCTATGTATCATCTATCAATCGCCATCTATGTATCTATAACCCATTCATTATCTATCATCTACCTATTTATCACCTATCTATATCTATCTATCCATCTACCATCTGTCTCTCTCCGTCTCCTTGTCTTTCTCTGCCTCTCAGTCTCTCTAGTTCTATTTGGAATCTCTGCAATCCATCCCCACATCTTTATCTTTCTCTGTCTTTGTGCCCCTCCCTCCGGGTTCTGATTTTGGAGCTTTTCTCTCCTCCCTTCCATCATTCTCTCCACTCCTCTGCCCTCTTTCCTCTCTCTTTATGTGTCTGTGAGTCTCTCAATCTCCTTCCTCTGGCTCCTTCTCTGTGTGTTTATGTCTTTGCTTTTTGATGTTCCTGATTTCTCTCTGTGTCTCTCAGGAATCCTATCATATGTGGGGTTATGTGGAATATGAGCCTCAGAATCCAGTCTGGGGACCACAAGTACACACAGCATACAGGGGTTGGTGTTCTGGGGCCATGATATCCTGGGATGATGACTCTCCACTGCACGGAGGGCAGAGGTGTCAGAACAAACACGGCATCTGTAGATGCCACAAGGCCTGAGGCCACAGGGGCTGACTCAGGACAGAAATATGGGTGTCCTTGGGTTCTCCTGGTAGAAACACTTGGTGGAGGTAAAGCAGAAATGAAGCTTCTAACCTGTGCCAGGTGTCTGAGCAAAGTCAGCACGGAAGGACACCTCTCTCTGGGACATGTCTGTCTGTCTGGGTGTCCCCTTTAACTCCTTCTCTCTTTTCTACCTCCCTGTATGGCCCCTGTGTCTGTCCTCTGTTATGACACCTGGTCTGTACTTGTGTCTCCTGTTTCTCTGTCTCTGTTGGTACAGACCTCACCAAGTGCGTCTCTCTCCATAAGAATCCCACACTCATCTTCCTCATGACAACCTGGGGCTTCCAAGTCCTGGATCATTCACTCTGTGTCCCAGTGACAATGAGAAGAATGTCCGGACACTCTCACCTGTGATCACGATGTCCAGGGGGTCACTGGGAGCTGACAACACATAGGGGGAGTGAGTGACAGAACCGTAGCATCTGTAGGTCCCTGGAAGGGTAGACATCGTGGAATTGATGGAATAGTTGGCCTGGGAACCCCCACCATGGAGCTCTCCAACAAGGTGCAAGGGCTCCTCAAAGATCTCCTCACTGTGCAGAAAGAAGTGCCCAAACACGATATCTGACGAACACTGTAGGATGACCGTCTCTCCTGATTTCACCAGGGGACGTGGGAGGGCCAGGAGGGACGGTTTTTTGTGGACTCCTAGAAAGAGAGGTTGTGTGTTTAGAAGGCGTCTCCCTTTGTCATCATATCCATGGCACCTGGACTGAGTGAGGGTTCCCCTCCCGGCTCTCTGTCTCTCTCCTCCCTCTCTGTGTCTCCCTGTCTTTTATCCCCTGGTACAGGTCCCTCCATCTCTCTCCCTCCCTCTTCTGTGTCCGTCTGTCTCTTGTAGCCTCAGACGCCCTTCCCACTGGGCTCAGCCTCATCTCTTAGGCTGTTGTAGCTGTTTCCCACTAATCTCTGTCCTCCTGTCTATGTGGGGGTGGAAGAGGAACCACGGCAGGCTGCATGTCCAGGCTCTTAGCAGCCTGGTTCAGTCTCTTTTGGGCAAACTGGAATCCCTGGCAGGAAGTATGAACTGATCAGTAAAGCAGGCACCAGTGTCCACACCGCCTGTTCCTGGTGGGGATTGGGAGCCTCTCCTGCCTTGCCTGTGCCTTCTCCATGGCCTCAGCTTCCAGAGGGTGGCTCCTGGTGTTGGTTCGAAGAGCATCGACCCCTCCCTATGTGGATGGAGCCTGGTGGTGGCATCAGCGTCCCGCCCTTCCTGATCTCGGGATTGCCAACCTTCTCCTTGTTTGGTTTCTTTAATTAATTAATTAATTGATTTTTGAGACAGAGTGTCACTTTTTCACCCGGGCTGGAGTGTAGTGGTGTGGTCTTGGCTCACTGCAACTTCTGCCTCCCAGATTCAAGCGACTGAATCCAGTCATTGGTTTACTCGCGCCCACCACCACGCCCGGCTATCGTTGTTTGGTTTCCTAACTCGTCCTTGACCTGGTTCCTGTGTTGGTTTCCTGTTGCTGCTGCAGAAAATTATCACAAACATGGCAGCAGGAGGGAACACACTGACCCCTTCCACTTCTGGAGACAGAAATTGGATCCAGTTCTCCATGGGCTAAAATCAAGGTGTCTACAGGGCTGCGTTCCCTCTGGAGACTCAGCAGAGCAGTTCTCTTGACTTCTCCAGCCCGTAGAGGCCACCTGCCATTGTGGCTTCCTCCACCTTCAAAGCCCACAGTGGCTGATGGATTCTCCCAGGACGCTGCTCTAATCCCCACTCTCCTCCTCCTCTCGTTTGGTGCCTTGTGATTACCCTGAGCCCAGTGGGACAGTCCAGGCCATCTCCCCATCTCCAGGTCAACGCATCAACAACCTGAGCTCCGTCTTCCCCTTCAGTCCCCTGCCCTATAGCATAAAGAGTCACAGGCTTCAGGGATTAGAATGTAGCCATATTGGGGACAGTTATTCTTCCCATCACAGCACCCGTTTCCCTGTATTCAATCCCCCTTTACCCCAAACACAGTCAGGTCCTGGGTGATGGGACCCTGGTGAACACCCCCAGCAGAAGCTCTGGGATTCAGGAGGTGGGACAAGGAGAAGCCCAGACAGGAGCCCTCTGACCTGTGACCATGATCGCCAGGGGTGCACTGAGTGCCGACCACTCAGTGGGGGAGTGCGGGTATGAACCCCGACATCTGTAGGTCCCTGCGTGTGCCGGGGTCACAGGGCCCATGAGAAAGCTCTCCTGGAATATTCTGCTGTGGAAGATGGGAACGTGGCTTCTGTCGTCTTTGTACAGAGTGAAGTTGGTAAAGTTGTAAAGTCCACCACGATAGTAACACCGAAGAGTCACGTTTCCTCCCTGAGGCACCACAGCGCTGGGCCGGGCAGATAGGAAGATCTTGTCCTGACCACCTTGGGGAGAAGGAGGCGCTGCCTTAGAGAGGAGGATGTGGAGCCGCCCCTCCCTCCCTGTGCTCAGAAGATTCTTCCCCTTTCCATGTTTCTTTTTTTTTTTTTGAGGCGGAGTCTTGCTCTGTCACCCGGACTGGAGTGCAGTGGCCCTATCTCAGCTCACTGCAAGCTCCGCCTCCCGGGTTTACGCCATTCTCCTGCCTCAGCCTCCCGAGTAGCTGAGACTACAGGCGGCCGCCACCTCGCCCAGCTAGTTTTTGTATTTTTAGTAGAGACGGGGTTTCACTGTGTTAGCCAGGATGGTCTCGATCTCCTGACCTCGTGATCCGCCCGTCTCGGCCTCCCAAAGTGCTGGGATTACAGGCTTGAGCCACCGCGCCCGGCCTCCCTTTCCACATTTCTAAGGCTCCTACCACACCTGGGTGCCCAGGGCTACAGGAAGAACCCATCCCACATATACATGGCGTCTCCCTACAACAAAAGTGTCAGCTGAGAACTTTGAACAAGTGCTGAATAAGGGACTCTTACTAGATTTTAACACTTCAAGATGACTCATATAAAACAACACAAAATAGACACGTCATGGAGGGCATGTCCTCTGTGAATGGAATATCAGCCAGTGCATGCACTGAGCCCCCATCAGAAGATTTGGAATGTCAGGGTCATGGCTGTGGTTTCCCCACCTCTTCTGGTAGAATGACAGCAGCCACACTGCAGCCCTGACCGTCATGGAAACACTGGAGGGTGTGAGTTACACCTTTGTCCTCGGAGGACCTGCTGTTCCTAGCACTGCTTCCCTCCCTTCCTCAGTCGCTGACACCACTTCCTCCCTGCACACCTCAGCTTGGAGCACCCCAAGCTCACCCTGGTCTTCACAGAGCTTGACTCAGCCAAGGGTAAGAAAGGCCAGAGAGGACGAGGTCAGAAGTGTGAGCCGAGCACCCCAGGGTCCCCCCTTCTTAGTTTATGAGAGACTGTCCGACAGGACTCCCTCTTGTTTCAGGAAAGTCCTCTTAGGTGGGGAGATGACACCCTAAGGTTTAGGGAAGGACTCACCCTTTTGTGCACAGGCTCTCTGGACCAAGAAGAACCCTGGAAAGAAAGATCATGATGAACCATCCATCTACAGGCAAACCTGGGCCTCCCCTGCTGCCCCCACGGGGCGGTGTGTCTGGGCAGCCAGGCCCTTGCTGGGCTGAAGGTAAACTCACCCTGGCTGCCTACCTGCCCC
>NW_022325857.1:0-1583 GCF_002776525.5 Piliocolobus tephrosceles | reverse complement strand
AAAAGCAGGGCAGAAAAGCTGGAAATTCAAAAAATAAGAGCGCATCTTCCCCTCCAAAGGAACGCAGCTCATCGCCAGCAACGGATCAAAGCTGGACGGAGAATGACTTTGACAAGATGAGAGAAGAAGGCTTCATCAAACTTCTCAGAGCTAAAGGAGGAATTACGTACCCAGCACAAAGAAACTAAAAATCTTGAAAAAAGAGTGGAAGAATTGATAACTAGAATAATTAATGCAGAGAAGGCCATAAACGAACTGACAGAGATGAAAACCATGACACGAGAAATACGTGACAAATGCACAAGCTTCAGTAACCGACTCGATCAACTGGAAGAAAGAGTATCAGCAATTGAGGATCATATGAATGAAATGAAGCGAGAAGAGAAATCTAAAGAAAAAAGAAGAAAAAGAAATGAACAAAGCCTGCAAGAAGTATGGGATTATGTAAAAAGACCAAATCTACGTCTGATTGGGGTGCCTGAAAGTGAGGGGGAAAATGGAACCAAGTTAGAAAACACTCTTCAGGATATCATCCAGGAGAAATTCCCCAACCTAGTAGGGCAGGCCAACATTCAAATTCAGGAAATACAGAGAACACCACAAAGATACTCCTCGAGAAGAGCAACTCCAAGACGCATGATTGCCAGATTCACCAAAGTTGAAATGAAGGAAAAAAATCTTAAGGGCAGCCAGAGGGAAAGGTCTGGTTACCCATAAAGGGAAGCCCATCAGACTAACAGCAGATCTCTCAGCAGAAACTCTACAAGCCAGAAGAGAGTGGGGGCCAATATTCAACATTCTTAAAGAAAAGAATTTTAAACCCAAAATTTTATATCCAGCCAAACTAAGTTTCTTAAGTGAAGGAGAAATAAAATCCTTTACAGATAAGCAAATGCTTAGAGATTTTGTCATCACCAGGCCTGCCTTACAAGAGACCCTGAAGGAAGCCCTAAACATGGAAAGGAACAGCCAGTACCAGCCATTGCAAAAACATGCCAAAATGTAAAGACCAGCGAGGCTAGGAAGAAACTGCATCAACTAATGAGCAAAATAACCAGTTAATATCATAATGGCAGGATCAAGTTCACACATAACAATATTAACCTTAAATGTAAATGGACTAAATGCTCCAATTAAAAGACACAGACTGGCAAACTGGATAAAGAGTCAAGACCCATCAGTCTGCTGTATTCAGGAGACCCATCTCACACACAGAGACATACATAGGCTCAAAATAAAGGGATGGAGGAAGATCTACCAAGCAAATGGAGAACAAAAAAAAGCAGGGGTTGCAATACTAGTCTCTGATAAAACAGACTTTAAACCATCAAAGATCAAAAGAGACAAAGAAGGCCATTACATATTGGTAAAGGGATCAATTCAACAGGAAGAGCTAACTAACCTAAATATATATGCACCCAATACAGGAGCACCCAGATTCATAAAGCAAGTCCTTAGAGACTTACAAAGAGACTTAGACTCCCATACAATAATGGGAGACTTCAACACCCCACTGTCAACATTAGACAGATCAATGAGACAGAAAGTTAACAAGGATATCCAGGAATTGAACTCATCTCTGC
>NW_022325856.1:0-1583 GCF_002776525.5 Piliocolobus tephrosceles | reverse complement strand
GCAGAGATGAGTTCAATTCCTGGATATCCTTGTTAACTTTCTGTCTCATTGATCTGTCTAATGTTGACAGTGGGGTGTTGAAGTCTCCCATTATTGTATGGGAGTCTAAGTCTCTTTGTAAGTCTCTAAGGACTTGCTTTATGAATCTGGGTGCTCCTGTATTGGGTGCATATATATTTAGGTTAGTTAGCTCTTCCTGTTGAATTGATCCCTTTACCAATATGTAATGGCCTTCTTTGTCTCTTTTGATCTTTGATGGTTTAAAGTCTGTTTTATCAGAGACTAGTATTGCAACCCCTGCTTTTTTTTGTTCTCCATTTGCTTGGTAGATCTTCCTCCATCCCTTTATTTTGAGCCTATGTATGTCTCTGTGTGTGAGATGGGTCTCCTGAATACAGCAGACTGATGGGTCTTGACTCTTTATCCAGTTTGCCAGTCTGTGTCTTTTAATTGGAGCATTTAGTCCATTTACATTTAAGGTTAATATTGTTATGTGTGAACTTGATCCTGCCATTATGATATTAACTGGTTATTTTGCTCATTAGTTGATGCAGTTTCTTCCTAGCCTCGCTGGTCTTTACATTTTGGCATGTTTTTGCAATGGCTGGTACTGGCTGTTCCTTTCCATGTTTAGGGCTTCCTTCAGGGTCTCTTGTAAGGCAGGCCTGGTGATGACAAAATCTCTAAGCATTTGCTTATCTGTAAAGGATTTTATTTCTCCTTCACTTAAGAAACTTAGTTTGGCTGGATATAAAATTTTGGGTTTAAAATTCTTTTCTTTAAGAATGTTGAATATTGGCCCCCACTCTCTTCTGGCTTGTAGAGTTTCTGCTGAGAGATCTGCTGTTAGTCTGATGGGCTTCCCTTTATGGGTAACCAGACCTTTCCCTCTGGCTGCCCTTAAGATTTTTTTCCTTCATTTCAACTTTGGTGAATCTGGCAATCATGCGTCTTGGAGTTGCTCTTCTCGAGGAGTATCTTTGTGGTGTTCTCTGTATTTCCTGAATTTGAATGTTGGCCTGCCCTACTAGGTTGGGGAATTTCTCCTGGATGATATCCTGAAGAGTGTTTTCTAACTTGGTTCCATTTTCCCCCTCACTTTCAGGCACCCCAATCAGACGTAGATTTGGTCTTTTTACATAATCCCATACTTCTTGCAGGCTTTGTTCATTTCTTTTTCTTCTTTTTTCTTTAGATTTCTCTTCTCGCTTCATTTCATTCATATGATCCTCAATTGCTGATACTCTTTCTTCCAGTTGATCGAGTCGGTTACTGAAGCTTGTGCATTTGTCACGTATTTCTCGTGTCATGGTTTTCATCTCTGTCAGTTCGTTTATGGCCTTCTCTGCATTAATTATTCTAGTTATCAATTCTTCCACTCTTTTTTCAAGATTTTTAGTTTCTTTGTGCTGGGTACGTAATTCCTCCTTTAGCTCTGAGAAGTTTGATGAAGCCTTCTTCTCTCATCTTGTCAAAGTCATTCTCCGTCCAGCTTTGATCCGTTGCTGGCGATGAGCTGCGTTCCTTTGGAGGGGAAGATGCGCTCTTATTTTTTGAATTTCCAGCTTTTCTGCCCTGCTTTT
>NW_022325855.1:0-1604 GCF_002776525.5 Piliocolobus tephrosceles | reverse complement strand
TCTTTTCCTAACTGAATACCCTTGATTTCTTTCTCTTGCCTGATTGCCCTAGCCAGAACTTCCAACACTATGTTGAATAGGAGTGGTGAGAGAGGGCATCCCTGTCTTGTGCCAGTTTTCAAAGGGAACTTTTCCAGTTTTTGCCCATTCAGTATGATATTAGCTGTGGGTTTGTCATAAATAGCTCTTATTATTTTGAGGTACGTTCCATCAATACCGAATTTATTGAGCGTTTTTAGCATGAAGGGCTGTTGAATTTTGTCAAAAGCCTTTTCTGCATCTATTGAGATAATCATGTGGTTCTTGTCTTTGGTTCTGTTGATATGCTGGATTACGTTGATTGATTTGCGAATGTTGAACCAGCTTTGCATCCCAGGGATGAAGCCCACTTGATCATGGTGGATAAGCTTTTTGATGTGCTGCTGAATCCGGTTTGCCAGGATTTTATTGAGGATTTTTGCATCGATGTTCATCAGGGAGATTGGTCTAAAATTCTCTTTTTTTGTTGTGTCTCTGCCAGGCTTTGGTATCAGGATGATGTTGGCCTCATAAAATGAGTTAGGGAGGATTCCCTCTTTTTCTATTGATTGGAATAGTTTCAGAAGAAATGGTACCAGCTCCTCCTTGTACCTCTGGTAGAATTCAGCTGTGAATCCATCTGGTCCTGGACTTTTTTTGGTTGGTAGGCTATTATTGCCTCAATTTCAGAGCCTGCTATTGGTCTATTCAGGGATTCAACTTCTTCCTGGTTTAGTCTTGGAAGAGTGTAAGTGTCCAGGAAATTATCCATTTCTTTTAGATTTTCTAGTTGATTTGCGTAGAGGTGTTTATAGTATTCTCTGATGGTAGTTTGTATTTCTGTGGGGTCCGTGGTGATATCACCTTTATCATTTTTTATTGCGTCTATTTGATTCTTCTCTCTTTTCTTCTTTATTAGTCTTGCTAGCAGTCTATCAATTTTGTTGATCTTTTCAAAAAACCAACTCCTGGATTCATTGATTTTTTGGAGGGTTTTTTGTGTGTCTATCTCCTTCAGTTCTGTTCTGATCTTAGTTATTTCTGGACTTCTGCTAGCTTTTGAATGTGCTTGCTCTTGCTTCTCTAGTTCTTTTAATTGTGATGTTAGGGTGTCCATTTTAGATCTTTCCTGCTTTCTCTTGTGGGCATTTAGTGCTATAAATTTCCCTCTACTCACTGCTTTAAATGTGTCCCAGAGATTCTGGTATGTTGTGTCTTTGTTCTCATTGGTTTCAAAGAACATCTTTATTTCTGCCTTCATTTCGTTATGTACCCAGTAGTCATTCAGGAGCAGGTTGTTCAGTTTCCATGTAGTTGAGCGGTTTTGATTGAGTTTCTTAGTCCTGAGTTCTAGTTTGATTGCACTGTGGTCTGAGAGACAGTTTGTTATAATTTCTGTTCTTTTACATTTGCTGAGGAGTGCTTTACTTCCAATTATGTGGTCAATTTTGGAATAAGTGCGATGTGGTGCTGAGAATAATGTATATTCTGTTGATTTGGGGTGGAGAGTTCTATAGATGTCTATTAGGTCCGCTTGGTGCAGAGATGAGTTCAATTCCTGGATATCCTTGTTAACTTTCTGTCTC
>NW_022325854.1:0-1057 GCF_002776525.5 Piliocolobus tephrosceles | reverse complement strand
TACTGGTACCAAAACAGAGATATAGACCAATGGAACAGAACGGAGCCCTCAGAAATAATGCCACACATCTACAACCATCTGATCTTTGACAAACCTGAGAGAAACAAGAACTGGGGAAAGGATTCCCTATTTAATAAATGGTGCTGGGAAAATTGGCTAGCCATAAGTAGAAAGCTGAAACTGGATCCTTTCCTTACTCCTTATACGAAGATTAATTCAAGATGGATTAGAGACTTAAGTGTTAGACCTACTACCATAAAAACCCTAGGAGAAAATCTAGGTAGTACCATTCAGGACATAGGCATGGGCAAGGACTTCATGTCTAAAACACCAAAAGCAACGGCAGCAAAAGCCAAAATTGACAAATGGGATCTAATTAAACTAAAGAGCTTCTGCACAGCAAAAGAAACTACCATCAGAGTGAACAGGCAACCTACAGAATGGGAGAAAATTTTTGCAATCTACTCATCTGACAAAGGGCTCATTTCCAGAATCTACAAAGAACTCAAACAAATATACAAGAAAAAACAAACAACCCCATCCAAAAGTGGGCAAAGGATATGAACAGACATTTCTCAAAAGAAGACATTCATACAGCCAACAGACACATGAAAAAATGCTCATCATCACTGGCCATCAGAGAAATGCAAATCAAAACCACAATGAGATACCATCTCACACCAGTTAGAATGGCAATCATTAAAAAATCAGGAAACAACAGGTGTTGGAGAGGATGTGGAGAAATAGGAACACTTTTACACTGTTGGTGGGATTGTAAACTAGTTCAACCATTATGGAAAACACTATGGCAATTCCTCAAGGATCTAGAACTAGATGTACCATATGACCCAGCCATCCCACTACTGGGTATATACCCAAAGGATTATAAATTATTCTACTACAAAGACACATGCACACGTATGTTTATTGCGGCACTATTCACAATAGCAAAGACTTGGAATCAACCCAAATGTCCATCAGTGACAGACTGGATTAAGAAAATGTGGCACATATACACCATGGAATACTATGCAGCCATAAAAAAGGATGAGTTTGC
>NW_022325853.1:0-1523 GCF_002776525.5 Piliocolobus tephrosceles | reverse complement strand
GAGACAGAAAGTTAACAAGGATATCCAGGAATTGAACTCATCTCTGCACCAAGCGGACCTAATAGACATCTATAGAACTCTCCACCCCAAATCAACAGAATATACATTATTCTCAGCACCACATCGCACTTATTCCAAAATTGACCACATAATTGGAAGTAAAGCACTCCTCAGCAAATGTAAAAGAACAGAAATTATAACAAACTGTCTCTCAGACCACAGTGCAATCAAACTAGAACTCAGGACTAAGAAACTCAATCAAAACCGCTCAACTACATGGAAACTGAACAACCTGCTCCTGAATGACTACTGGGTACATAACGAAATGAAGGCAGAAATAAAGATGTTCTTTGAAACCAATGAGAACAAAGACACAACATACCAGAATCTCTGGGACACATTTAAAGCAGTGAGTAGAGGGAAATTTATAGCACTAAATGCCCACAAGAGAAAGCAGGAAAGATCTAAAATGGACACCCTAACATCACAATTAAAAGAACTAGAGAAGCAAGAGCAAGCACATTCAAAAGCTAGCAGAAGTCCAGAAATAACTAAGATCAGAACAGAACTGAAGGAGATAGACACACAAAAAACCCTCCAAAAAATCAATGAATCCAGGAGTTGGTTTTTTGAAAAGATCAACAAAATTGATAGACTGCTAGCAAGACTAATAAAGAAGAAAAGAGAGAAGAATCAAATAGACGCAATAAAAAATGATAAAGGTGATATCACCACGGACCCCACAGAAATACAAACTACCATCAGAGAATACTATAAACACCTCTACGCAAATCAACTAGAAAATCTAAAAGAAATGGATAATTTCCTGGACACTTACACTCTTCCAAGACTAAACCAGGAAGAAGTTGAATCCCTGAATAGACCAATAGCAGGCTCTGAAATTGAGGCAATAATAGCCTACCAACCAAAAAAAGTCCAGGACCAGATGGATTCACAGCTGAATTCTACCAGAGGTACAAGGAGGAGCTGGTACCATTTCTTCTGAAACTATTCCAATCAATAGAAAAAGAGGGAATCCTCCCTAACTCATTTTATGAGGCCAACATCATCCTGATACCAAAGCCTGGCAGAGACACAACAAAAAAAGAGAATTTTAGACCAATCTCCCTGATGAACATCGATGCAAAAATCCTCAATAAAATCCTGGCAAACCGGATTCAGCAGCACATCAAAAAGCTTATCCACCATGATCAAGTGGGCTTCATCCCTGGGATGCAAAGCTGGTTCAACATTCGCAAATCAATCAACGTAATCCAGCATATCAACAGAACCAAAGACAAGAACCACATGATTATCTCAATAGATGCAGAAAAGGCTTTTGACAAAATTCAACAGCCCTTCATGCTAAAAACGCTCAATAAATTCGGTATTGATGGAACGTACCTCAAAATAATAAGAGCTATTTATGACAAACCCACAGCTAATATCATACTGAATGGGCAAAAACTGGAAAAGTTCCCTTTGAAAACTGGCACAAGACAGGGATGCCCTCTCTCACCACT
>NW_022325852.1:0-1523 GCF_002776525.5 Piliocolobus tephrosceles | reverse complement strand
AGTGGTGAGAGAGGGCATCCCTGTCTTGTGCCAGTTTTCAAAGGGAACTTTTCCAGTTTTTGCCCATTCAGTATGATATTAGCTGTGGGTTTGTCATAAATAGCTCTTATTATTTTGAGGTACGTTCCATCAATACCGAATTTATTGAGCGTTTTTAGCATGAAGGGCTGTTGAATTTTGTCAAAAGCCTTTTCTGCATCTATTGAGATAATCATGTGGTTCTTGTCTTTGGTTCTGTTGATATGCTGGATTACGTTGATTGATTTGCGAATGTTGAACCAGCTTTGCATCCCAGGGATGAAGCCCACTTGATCATGGTGGATAAGCTTTTTGATGTGCTGCTGAATCCGGTTTGCCAGGATTTTATTGAGGATTTTTGCATCGATGTTCATCAGGGAGATTGGTCTAAAATTCTCTTTTTTTGTTGTGTCTCTGCCAGGCTTTGGTATCAGGATGATGTTGGCCTCATAAAATGAGTTAGGGAGGATTCCCTCTTTTTCTATTGATTGGAATAGTTTCAGAAGAAATGGTACCAGCTCCTCCTTGTACCTCTGGTAGAATTCAGCTGTGAATCCATCTGGTCCTGGACTTTTTTTGGTTGGTAGGCTATTATTGCCTCAATTTCAGAGCCTGCTATTGGTCTATTCAGGGATTCAACTTCTTCCTGGTTTAGTCTTGGAAGAGTGTAAGTGTCCAGGAAATTATCCATTTCTTTTAGATTTTCTAGTTGATTTGCGTAGAGGTGTTTATAGTATTCTCTGATGGTAGTTTGTATTTCTGTGGGGTCCGTGGTGATATCACCTTTATCATTTTTTATTGCGTCTATTTGATTCTTCTCTCTTTTCTTCTTTATTAGTCTTGCTAGCAGTCTATCAATTTTGTTGATCTTTTCAAAAAACCAACTCCTGGATTCATTGATTTTTTGGAGGGTTTTTTGTGTGTCTATCTCCTTCAGTTCTGTTCTGATCTTAGTTATTTCTGGACTTCTGCTAGCTTTTGAATGTGCTTGCTCTTGCTTCTCTAGTTCTTTTAATTGTGATGTTAGGGTGTCCATTTTAGATCTTTCCTGCTTTCTCTTGTGGGCATTTAGTGCTATAAATTTCCCTCTACTCACTGCTTTAAATGTGTCCCAGAGATTCTGGTATGTTGTGTCTTTGTTCTCATTGGTTTCAAAGAACATCTTTATTTCTGCCTTCATTTCGTTATGTACCCAGTAGTCATTCAGGAGCAGGTTGTTCAGTTTCCATGTAGTTGAGCGGTTTTGATTGAGTTTCTTAGTCCTGAGTTCTAGTTTGATTGCACTGTGGTCTGAGAGACAGTTTGTTATAATTTCTGTTCTTTTACATTTGCTGAGGAGTGCTTTACTTCCAATTATGTGGTCAATTTTGGAATAAGTGCGATGTGGTGCTGAGAATAATGTATATTCTGTTGATTTGGGG
This sequence comes from Piliocolobus tephrosceles, assembly GCF_002776525.5. Classification (NCBI taxonomy): domain Eukaryota; kingdom Metazoa; phylum Chordata; class Mammalia; order Primates; family Cercopithecidae; genus Piliocolobus; species Piliocolobus tephrosceles. Next base: position 84 of record NW_022325852.1, on the reverse strand, counting down.
TGGAGAGTTCTATAGATGTCTATTAGGTCCGCTTGGTGCAGAGATGAGTTCAATTCCTGGATATCCTTGTTAACTTTCTGTCTC
>NW_022325851.1:0-1604 GCF_002776525.5 Piliocolobus tephrosceles | reverse complement strand
GAGACAGAAAGTTAACAAGGATATCCAGGAATTGAACTCATCTCTGCACCAAGCGGACCTAATAGACATCTATAGAACTCTCCACCCCAAATCAACAGAATATACATTATTCTCAGCACCACATCGCACTTATTCCAAAATTGACCACATAATTGGAAGTAAAGCACTCCTCAGCAAATGTAAAAGAACAGAAATTATAACAAACTGTCTCTCAGACCACAGTGCAATCAAACTAGAACTCAGGACTAAGAAACTCAATCAAAACCGCTCAACTACATGGAAACTGAACAACCTGCTCCTGAATGACTACTGGGTACATAACGAAATGAAGGCAGAAATAAAGATGTTCTTTGAAACCAATGAGAACAAAGACACAACATACCAGAATCTCTGGGACACATTTAAAGCAGTGAGTAGAGGGAAATTTATAGCACTAAATGCCCACAAGAGAAAGCAGGAAAGATCTAAAATGGACACCCTAACATCACAATTAAAAGAACTAGAGAAGCAAGAGCAAGCACATTCAAAAGCTAGCAGAAGTCCAGAAATAACTAAGATCAGAACAGAACTGAAGGAGATAGACACACAAAAAACCCTCCAAAAAATCAATGAATCCAGGAGTTGGTTTTTTGAAAAGATCAACAAAATTGATAGACTGCTAGCAAGACTAATAAAGAAGAAAAGAGAGAAGAATCAAATAGACGCAATAAAAAATGATAAAGGTGATATCACCACGGACCCCACAGAAATACAAACTACCATCAGAGAATACTATAAACACCTCTACGCAAATCAACTAGAAAATCTAAAAGAAATGGATAATTTCCTGGACACTTACACTCTTCCAAGACTAAACCAGGAAGAAGTTGAATCCCTGAATAGACCAATAGCAGGCTCTGAAATTGAGGCAATAATAGCCTACCAACCAAAAAAAGTCCAGGACCAGATGGATTCACAGCTGAATTCTACCAGAGGTACAAGGAGGAGCTGGTACCATTTCTTCTGAAACTATTCCAATCAATAGAAAAAGAGGGAATCCTCCCTAACTCATTTTATGAGGCCAACATCATCCTGATACCAAAGCCTGGCAGAGACACAACAAAAAAAGAGAATTTTAGACCAATCTCCCTGATGAACATCGATGCAAAAATCCTCAATAAAATCCTGGCAAACCGGATTCAGCAGCACATCAAAAAGCTTATCCACCATGATCAAGTGGGCTTCATCCCTGGGATGCAAAGCTGGTTCAACATTCGCAAATCAATCAACGTAATCCAGCATATCAACAGAACCAAAGACAAGAACCACATGATTATCTCAATAGATGCAGAAAAGGCTTTTGACAAAATTCAACAGCCCTTCATGCTAAAAACGCTCAATAAATTCGGTATTGATGGAACGTACCTCAAAATAATAAGAGCTATTTATGACAAACCCACAGCTAATATCATACTGAATGGGCAAAAACTGGAAAAGTTCCCTTTGAAAACTGGCACAAGACAGGGATGCCCTCTCTCACCACTCCTATTCAACATAGTGTTGGAAGTTCTGGCTAGGGCAATCAGGCAAGAGAAAGAAATCAAGGGTATTCAGTTAGGAAAAGA
>NW_022325850.1:0-1590 GCF_002776525.5 Piliocolobus tephrosceles | reverse complement strand
GCAGAGATGAGTTCAATTCCTGGATATCCTTGTTAACTTTCTGTCTCGTTGATCTGTCTAATGTTGACAGTGGAGTGTTGAAGTCTCCCATTATTATTGTATGGGAGTCTAAGTCTCTTTGTAAGTCTCTAAGGACTTGCTTTATGAATCTGGGTGCTCCTGTATTGGGTGCATATATATTTAGGATAGTTAGCTCTTCCTGTTGGATTGATCCCTTTACCATTATGTAATGGCCTTCTTTGTCTCTTTTGATCTTTGATGGTTTAAAGTCTGTTTTATCAGAGACTAGGATTGCAACCCCTGCTTTTTTTTGTTCTCCATTTGCTTGGTAGATCTTCCTCCATCCCTTTATTTTGAGCCTATGTATGTCTCTGCATGTGAGATGGGTCTCCTGAAGACAGCAGACTGATGGGTCTTGACTCTTTATCCAGTTTGCCAGTCTGTGTCTTTTAATTGGAGCATTTAGTCCATTTACATTTAAGGTTAATATTGTTATGTGTGATCTTGATCCTGCCATTATGATATTAACTGGTTATTTTGCTCATTAGTTGATGCAGTTTCTTCCTAGGCTCGATGGTCTTTACATTTTGGCATGTTTTTGCAATGGCTGGTACCGGTTGTTCCTTTCCATGTTTAGGGCTTCCTTCAGGGTCTCTTGTAAGGCAGGCCTGGTGGTGACAAAATCTCTAAGCATTTGCTTATCTGTAAAGAATTTTATTTCTCCTTCACTTATGAAACTTAGTTTGGCTGGATATGAAATTCTGGGTTTAAAATTCTTTTCTTTAAGAACGTTGAATATTGGCCCCCACTCTCTTCTGGCTTGTAGAGTTTCTGCCGAGAGATCTGCTGTCAGTCTGATGGGCTTCCCTTTGTGGGTAACCCGACCTTTCTCTCTGGCTGCCCTTAAGATTTTTTCCTTCATTTCAACTTTGGTGAATCTGGCAATTATGTGTCTTGGAGTTGCTCTTCTGGAGGAGTATCTTTGTGGCGTTCTCTGTATTTCCTGAATTTGAATGTTGGCCTGCCCTGCTAGGTTGGGGAAGTTCTCCTGGATGATATCCTGTAGAGTGTTTTCCAATTTGGTTCCATTTTCCCCCTCACTTTCAGGCACCCCAATCAGACGTAGATTTGGTCTTTTGACATAATCCCATACTTCTTGCAGGCTTTGTTCATTTCTTTTTCTTCTTTTTTCTTTTGGTTTCTCTTCTCGCTTCATTTCATTCATTTGATCCTCAATCGCTGATACTCTTTCTTCCAGTTGATCGAGTCGGTTACTGAAGCTTGTGCATTTGTCACGTATTTCTCGTGACATGGTTTTCATCTCTGTCATTTCGTTTATGACCTTCTCTGCATTAATTAGTCTAGCTGTCAATTCTTCCACTTTTTTTTCAAGATTTTTAGTTTCTTTGCACTGGGTACGTAATTCCTCCTTTAGCTCTGAGAGGTTTGATGGACTGAAGCCTTCTTCTCTCATCTCATCAAAATCATTCTCTGACCAGCTTTGATCCGTTGCTGGCGATGGGCTGTGCTCCTTTGCAGGAGGAGATGCGCTCTTATTTTTTGAATTTCCAGCTTTTCTGCCCTGCTTTT
>NW_022325849.1:0-1590 GCF_002776525.5 Piliocolobus tephrosceles | reverse complement strand
AAAAGCAGGGCAGAAAAGCTGGAAATTCAAAAAATAAGAGCGCATCTCCTCCTGCAAAGGAGCACAGCCCATCGCCAGCAACGGATCAAAGCTGGTCAGAGAATGATTTTGATGAGATGAGAGAAGAAGGCTTCAGTCCATCAAACCTCTCAGAGCTAAAGGAGGAATTACGTACCCAGCGCAAAGAAACTAAAAATCTTGAAAAAAAAGTGGAAGAATTGACAGCTAGACTAATTAATGCAGAGAAGGTCATAAACGAAATGACAGAGATGAAAACCATGTCACGAGAAATACGTGACAAATGCACAAGCTTCAGTAACCGACTCGATCAACTGGAAGAAAGAGTATCAGCGATTGAGGATCAAATGAATGAAATGAAGCGAGAAGAGAAACCAAAAGAAAAAAGAAGAAAAAGAAATGAACAAAGCCTGCAAGAAGTATGGGATTATGTCAAAAGACCAAATCTACGTCTGATTGGGGTGCCTGAAAGTGAGGGGGAAAATGGAACCAAATTGGAAAACACTCTACAGGATATCATCCAGGAGAACTTCCCCAACCTAGCAGGGCAGGCCAACATTCAAATTCAGGAAATACAGAGAACGCCACAAAGATACTCCTCCAGAAGAGCAACTCCAAGACACATAATTGCCAGATTCACCAAAGTTGAAATGAAGGAAAAAATCTTAAGGGCAGCCAGAGAGAAAGGTCGGGTTACCCACAAAGGGAAGCCCATCAGACTGACAGCAGATCTCTCGGCAGAAACTCTACAAGCCAGAAGAGAGTGGGGGCCAATATTCAACGTTCTTAAAGAAAAGAATTTTAAACCCAGAATTTCATATCCAGCCAAACTAAGTTTCATAAGTGAAGGAGAAATAAAATTCTTTACAGATAAGCAAATGCTTAGAGATTTTGTCACCACCAGGCCTGCCTTACAAGAGACCCTGAAGGAAGCCCTAAACATGGAAAGGAACAACCGGTACCAGCCATTGCAAAAACATGCCAAAATGTAAAGACCATCGAGCCTAGGAAGAAACTGCATCAACTAATGAGCAAAATAACCAGTTAATATCATAATGGCAGGATCAAGATCACACATAACAATATTAACCTTAAATGTAAATGGACTAAATGCTCCAATTAAAAGACACAGACTGGCAAACTGGATAAAGAGTCAAGACCCATCAGTCTGCTGTCTTCAGGAGACCCATCTCACATGCAGAGACATACATAGGCTCAAAATAAAGGGATGGAGGAAGATCTACCAAGCAAATGGAGAACAAAAAAAAGCAGGGGTTGCAATCCTAGTCTCTGATAAAACAGACTTTAAACCATCAAAGATCAAAAGAGACAAAGAAGGCCATTACATAATGGTAAAGGGATCAATCCAACAGGAAGAGCTAACTATCCTAAATATATATGCACCCAATACAGGAGCACCCAGATTCATAAAGCAAGTCCTTAGAGACTTACAAAGAGACTTAGACTCCCATACAATAATAATGGGAGACTTCAACACTCCACTGTCAACATTAGACAGATCAACGAGACAGAAAGTTAACAAGGATATCCAGGAATTGAACTCATCTCTGC
>NW_022325848.1:0-1590 GCF_002776525.5 Piliocolobus tephrosceles | reverse complement strand
AAAAGCAGGGCAGAAAAGCTGGAAATTCAAAAAATAAGAGCGCATCTCCTCCTGCAAAGGAGCACAGCCCATCGCCAGCAACGGATCAAAGCTGGTCAGAGAATGATTTTGATGAGATGAGAGAAGAAGGCTTCAGTCCATCAAACCTCTCAGAGCTAAAGGAGGAATTACGTACCCAGTGCAAAGAAACTAAAAATCTTGAAAAAAAAGTGGAAGAATTGACAGCTAGACTAATTAATGCAGAGAAGGTCATAAACGAAATGACAGAGATGAAAACCATGTCACGAGAAATACGTGACAAATGCACAAGCTTCAGTAACCGACTCGATCAACTGGAAGAAAGAGTATCAGCGATTGAGGATCAAATGAATGAAATGAAGCGAGAAGAGAAACCAAAAGAAAAAAGAAGAAAAAGAAATGAACAAAGCCTGCAAGAAGTATGGGATTATGTCAAAAGACCAAATCTACGTCTGATTGGGGTGCCTGAAAGTGAGGGGGAAAATGGAACCAAATTGGAAAACACTCTACAGGATATCATCCAGGAGAACTTCCCCAACCTAGCAGGGCAGGCCAACATTCAAATTCAGGAAATACAGAGAACGCCACAAAGATACTCCTCCAGAAGAGCAACTCCAAGACACATAATTGCCAGATTCACCAAAGTTGAAATGAAGGAAAAAATCTTAAGGGCAGCCAGAGAGAAAGGTCGGGTTACCCACAAAGGGAAGCCCATCAGACTGACAGCAGATCTCTCGGCAGAAACTCTACAAGCCAGAAGAGAGTGGGGGCCAATATTCAACGTTCTTAAAGAAAAGAATTTTAAACCCAGAATTTCATATCCAGCCAAACTAAGTTTCATAAGTGAAGGAGAAATAAAATTCTTTACAGATAAGCAAATGCTTAGAGATTTTGTCACCACCAGGCCTGCCTTACAAGAGACCCTGAAGGAAGCCCTAAACATGGAAAGGAACAACCGGTACCAGCCATTGCAAAAACATGCCAAAATGTAAAGACCATCGAGCCTAGGAAGAAACTGCATCAACTAATGAGCAAAATAACCAGTTAATATCATAATGGCAGGATCAAGATCACACATAACAATATTAACCTTAAATGTAAATGGACTAAATGCTCCAATTAAAAGACACAGACTGGCAAACTGGATAAAGAGTCAAGACCCATCAGTCTGCTGTCTTCAGGAGACCCATCTCACATGCAGAGACATACATAGGCTCAAAATAAAGGGATGGAGGAAGATCTACCAAGCAAATGGAGAACAAAAAAAAGCAGGGGTTGCAATCCTAGTCTCTGATAAAACAGACTTTAAACCATCAAAGATCAAAAGAGACAAAGAAGGCCATTACATAATGGTAAAGGGATCAATCCAACAGGAAGAGCTAACTATCCTAAATATATATGCACCCAATACAGGAGCACCCAGATTCATAAAGCAAGTCCTTAGAGACTTACAAAGAGACTTAGACTCCCATACAATAATAATGGGAGACTTCAACACTCCACTGTCAACATTAGACAGATCAACGAGACAGAAAGTTAACAAGGATATCCAGGAATTGAACTCATCTCTGC
>NW_022325847.1:0-1590 GCF_002776525.5 Piliocolobus tephrosceles | reverse complement strand
GCAGAGATGAGTTCAATTCCTGGATATCCTTGTTAACTTTCTGTCTCGTTGATCTGTCTAATGTTGACAGTGGAGTGTTGAAGTCTCCCATTATTATTGTATGGGAGTCTAAGTCTCTTTGTAAGTCTCTAAGGACTTGCTTTATGAATCTGGGTGCTCCTGTATTGGGTGCATATATATTTAGGATAGTTAGCTCTTCCTGTTGGATTGATCCCTTTACCATTATGTAATGGCCTTCTTTGTCTCTTTTGATCTTTGATGGTTTAAAGTCTGTTTTATCAGAGACTAGGATTGCAACCCCTGCTTTTTTTTGTTCTCCATTTGCTTGGTAGATCTTCCTCCATCCCTTTATTTTGAGCCTATGTATGTCTCTGCATGTGAGATGGGTCTCCTGAAGACAGCAGACTGATGGGTCTTGACTCTTTATCCAGTTTGCCAGTCTGTGTCTTTTAATTGGAGCATTTAGTCCATTTACATTTAAGGTTAATATTGTTATGTGTGATCTTGATCCTGCCATTATGATATTAACTGGTTATTTTGCTCATTAGTTGATGCAGTTTCTTCCTAGGCTCGATGGTCTTTACATTTTGGCATGTTTTTGCAATGGCTGGTACCGGTTGTTCCTTTCCATGTTTAGGGCTTCCTTCAGGGTCTCTTGTAAGGCAGGCCTGGTGGTGACAAAATCTCTAAGCATTTGCTTATCTGTAAAGAATTTTATTTCTCCTTCACTTATGAAACTTAGTTTGGCTGGATATGAAATTCTGGGTTTAAAATTCTTTTCTTTAAGAACGTTGAATATTGGCCCCCACTCTCTTCTGGCTTGTAGAGTTTCTGCCGAGAGATCTGCTGTCAGTCTGATGGGCTTCCCTTTGTGGGTAACCCGACCTTTCTCTCTGGCTGCCCTTAAGATTTTTTCCTTCATTTCAACTTTGGTGAATCTGGCAATTATGTGTCTTGGAGTTGCTCTTCTGGAGGAGTATCTTTGTGGCGTTCTCTGTATTTCCTGAATTTGAATGTTGGCCTGCCCTGCTAGGTTGGGGAAGTTCTCCTGGATGATATCCTGTAGAGTGTTTTCCAATTTGGTTCCATTTTCCCCCTCACTTTCAGGCACCCCAATCAGACGTAGATTTGGTCTTTTGACATAATCCCATACTTCTTGCAGGCTTTGTTCATTTCTTTTTCTTCTTTTTTCTTTTGGTTTCTCTTCTCGCTTCATTTCATTCATTTGATCCTCAATCGCTGATACTCTTTCTTCCAGTTGATCGAGTCGGTTACTGAAGCTTGTGCATTTGTCACGTATTTCTCGTGACATGGTTTTCATCTCTGTCATTTCGTTTATGACCTTCTCTGCATTAATTAGTCTAGCTGTCAATTCTTCCACTTTTTTTTCAAGATTTTTAGTTTCTTTGCGCTGGGTACGTAATTCCTCCTTTAGCTCTGAGAGGTTTGATGGACTGAAGCCTTCTTCTCTCATCTCATCAAAATCATTCTCTGACCAGCTTTGATCCGTTGCTGGCGATGGGCTGTGCTCCTTTGCAGGAGGAGATGCGCTCTTATTTTTTGAATTTCCAGCTTTTCTGCCCTGCTTTT
>NW_022325846.1:0-2142 GCF_002776525.5 Piliocolobus tephrosceles | reverse complement strand
AGATGCGCTCTTATTTTTTGAATTTCCAGCTTTTCTGCCCTGCTTTTTCCCCATCTTTGTGGTTTTATCTGTCACTGGTCTTTGATGATGGTGACGTACTGATGGGGTTTTGATTTAGGTGTCCTTCCTGTTTGATAGGTTTCCTTCTGACTGTCAGGACCCTCAGCTATAGGTCTGTTGGAGATTGCTTGAGGTCCACTCCAGACCCTGTTTGCCTGGGTATCAGCAGCAGAGGTTGCAGAAGATAGAATATTGCTGAACAGCAAGTGCACCTGTCTGATTCTTGCTTTGGAAGCTTCCTCTCAGGGGTGTACTCCACCCTGTGAGGTGTGGGGTGTCAGACTGCCCCTAGTGGGGGATGTCTCCCAGTTAGGCTACTCAGGGGTCAGTGACTCACTTGAGCAGGCAGACTGCCCCTTCTCAGATCTCAACCTCCGTGTTGGGAGATCCCCTGCTCTCTTCAAAGCTGTCAGACAGAGTCGTTCGCGTTTCACAGGCTTCTACTCCTTTAGCTGAGCCCTGTCCCCAGAGGCGCAGTCTACAGAGACAGGCAGGTTTCCTTGAGCTGCTGTGAGCTCCACCCAGTTCCAGCTTCCCAGCGGCTTTAGTTACCTACTTAAGCCTCAGCGATGGCGGGCGCCCCTCCCCCAGCCTCGCTGCTGCCTTGCGGTTAGATTGCCGCAGACTGCTGTGTTAGCAAGGAGAGAGGCTCCGTGGGCGTGGGACCCTCCCGGCCAGGTGTGGGATACAATCTCCGGTGTGCCGGTGTTACAGCGCAGTATTGGGGTGGGAGTTACCCGATTTTCCAGGTGTTGTGTGTCTCAGTTCCCCTGGCTAGGAAAAGGGATTCCCTTCCCCCTTGCGCTTCCCAGGTGAGGCGATGCCTCGCCCTGCTTCAGCTCTGGCTGGTCGGGCTGCAGCAGTTGGCCAGCACCGATTGTCTGGCACTCCCTAGTGAGATGAACCCAGTACCTCAGTTGAAAATGCAGAAATCACCTGTCTTCTGTGTCACTCACGCTGGGAGCTGGAGACTGGAGCTCTTCCTAAGAGTGATATTAAAAATAGTTAACAATGGGGGCGGAGCAAGATGGCCGAATAGGAGCAGCTTCAGTCTCCAACTCCCAGCGCGAGCGACACAGAAGACCGGCGATTTCTGCATTTTCAACTGAGGTACTGGGGTCATCTCACTCGGGAGTGCCGGACAATCGGTGCTGGTCAGCTGCTGCAGCCCGACCAGCGAGAGCTGAAGCAGGGCGAGGCATCGCCTCACCTGGGAAGCGCGAGGGGGAAGGGAGTCCCTTTTCCTAGCCAGGGGAACTGAGACACACAACACCTGGAAAATCGGGTAACTCCCACCCCAATACTGCGCTGTAACACCGGCACACCGGAGATTGTATCCCACACCTGGCCGGGAGGGTCCCACGCCCACGGAGCCTCTCTCCTTGCTAACACAGCAGTCTGCGGCAATCTAACCGCAAGGCAGCAGCGAGGCTGGGGGAGGGGCGCCCGCCATCGCTGAGGCTTAAGTAGGTAACTAAAGCCGCTGGGAAGCTGGAACTGGGTGGAGCTCACAGCAGCTCAAGGAAACCTGCCTGTCTCTGTAGACTGCGCCTCTGGGGACAGGGCTCAGCTAAAGGAGTAGAAGCCTGTGAAACGCGAACGACTCTGTCTGACAGCTTTGAAGAGAGCAGGGGATCTCCCAACACGGAGGTTGAGATCTGAGAAGGGGCAGTCTGCCTGCTCAAGTGAGTCACTGACCCCTGAGTAGCCTAACTGGGAGACATCCCCCACTAGGGGCAGTCTGACACCCCACACCTCACAGGGTGGAGTACACCCCTGAGAGGAAGCTTCCAAAGCAAGAATCAGACAGGTGCACTCGCTGTTCAGCAATATTCTATCTTCTGCAACCTCTGCTGCTGATACCCAGGCAAACAGGGTCTGGAGTGGACCTCAAGCAATCTCCAACAGACCTATAGCTGAGGGTCCTGACAGTCAGAAGGAAACCTATCAAACAGGAAGGACACCTAAATCAAAACCCCATCAGTACGTCACCATCATCAAAGACCAGTGACAGATAAAACCACAAAGATGGGGAAAAAGCAGGGCAGAAAAGCTGGAAATTCAAAAAATAAGAGCGCATCT
>NW_022325845.1:0-2142 GCF_002776525.5 Piliocolobus tephrosceles | reverse complement strand
AGATGCGCTCTTATTTTTTGAATTTCCAGCTTTTCTGCCCTGCTTTTTCCCCATCTTTGTGGTTTTATCTGTCACTGGTCTTTGATGATGGTGACGTACTGATGGGGTTTTGATTTAGGTGTCCTTCCTGTTTGATAGGTTTCCTTCTGACTGTCAGGACCCTCAGCTATAGGTCTGTTGGAGATTGCTTGAGGTCCACTCCAGACCCTGTTTGCCTGGGTATCAGCAGCAGAGGTTGCAGAAGATAGAATATTGCTGAACAGCGAGTGCACCTGTCTGATTCTTGCTTTGGAAGCTTCCTCTCAGGGGTGTACTCCACCCTGTGAGGTGTGGGGTGTCAGACTGCCCCTAGTGGGGGATGTCTCCCAGTTAGGCTACTCAGGGGTCAGTGACTCACTTGAGCAGGCAGACTGCCCCTTCTCAGATCTCAACCTCCGTGTTGGGAGATCCCCTGCTCTCTTCAAAGCTGTCAGACAGAGTCGTTCGCGTTTCACAGGCTTCTACTCCTTTAGCTGAGCCCTGTCCCCAGAGGCGCAGTCTACAGAGACAGGCAGGTTTCCTTGAGCTGCTGTGAGCTCCACCCAGTTCCAGCTTCCCAGCGGCTTTAGTTACCTACTTAAGCCTCAGCGATGGCGGGCGCCCCTCCCCCAGCCTCGCTGCTGCCTTGCGGTTAGATTGCCGCAGACTGCTGTGTTAGCAAGGAGAGAGGCTCCGTGGGCGTGGGACCCTCCCGGCCAGGTGTGGGATACAATCTCCGGTGTGCCGGTGTTACAGCGCAGTATTGGGGTGGGAGTTACCCGATTTTCCAGGTGTTGTGTGTCTCAGTTCCCCTGGCTAGGAAAAGGGACTCCCTTCCCCCTCGCGCTTCCCAGGTGAGGCGATGCCTCGCCCTGCTTCAGCTCTCGCTGGTCGGGCTGCAGCAGCTGACCAGCACCGATTGTCCGGCACTCCCGAGTGAGATGACCCCAGTACCTCAGTTGAAAATGCAGAAATCGCCGGTCTTCTGTGTCGCTCGCGCTGGGAGTTGGAGACTGAAGCTGCTCCTATTCGGCCATCTTGCTCCGCCCCCATTGTTAACTATTTTTAATATCACTCTTAGGAAGAGCTCCAGTCTCCAGCTCCCAGCGTGAGTGACACAGAAGACAGGTGATTTCTGCATTTTCAACTGAGGTACTGGGTTCATCTCACTAGGGAGTGCCAGACAATCGGTGCTGGCCAACTGCTGCAGCCCGACCAGCCAGAGCTGAAGCAGGGCGAGGCATCGCCTCACCTGGGAAGCGCAAGGGGGAAGGGAATCCCTTTTCCTAGCCAGGGGAACTGAGACACACAACACCTGGAAAATCGGGTAACTCCCACCCCAATACTGCGCTGTAACACCGGCACACCGGAGATTGTATCCCACACCTGGCCGGGAGGGTCCCACGCCCACGGAGCCTCTCTCCTTGCTAACACAGCAGTCTGCGGCAATCTAACCGCAAGGCAGCAGCGAGGCTGGGGGAGGGGCGCCCGCCATCGCTGAGGCTTAAGTAGGTAACTAAAGCCGCTGGGAAGCTGGAACTGGGTGGAGCTCACAGCAGCTCAAGGAAACCTGCCTGTCTCTGTAGACTGCGCCTCTGGGGACAGGGCTCAGCTAAAGGAGTAGAAGCCTGTGAAACGCGAACGACTCTGTCTGACAGCTTTGAAGAGAGCAGGGGATCTCCCAACACGGAGGTTGAGATCTGAGAAGGGGCAGTCTGCCTGCTCAAGTGAGTCACTGACCCCTGAGTAGCCTAACTGGGAGACATCCCCCACTAGGGGCAGTCTGACACCCCACACCTCACAGGGTGGAGTACACCCCTGAGAGGAAGCTTCCAAAGCAAGAATCAGACAGGTGCACTTGCTGTTCAGCAATATTCTATCTTCTGCAACCTCTGCTGCTGATACCCAGGCAAACAGGGTCTGGAGTGGACCTCAAGCAATCTCCAACAGACCTATAGCTGAGGGTCCTGACAGTCAGAAGGAAACCTATCAAACAGGAAGGACACCTAAATCAAAACCCCATCAGTACGTCACCATCATCAAAGACCAGTGACAGATAAAACCACAAAGATGGGGAAAAAGCAGGGCAGAAAAGCTGGAAATTCAAAAAATAAGAGCGCATCT
>NW_022325844.1:0-10186 GCF_002776525.5 Piliocolobus tephrosceles | reverse complement strand
GGTAGCTTGATGGGGATGGCATTGAATCTATAAATTACCTTGGGCAGTATGGCCATTTTCACAATATTGATTCTGCCTATCCATGAGCATGGTATGTTCTTCCATTTGTTTGTGTCCTCTTTGATTTCACTGAGCAGTGGTTTGTAGTTCTCCTTGAAGAGGTCCTTTACATCCCTTGTAAGTTGGATTCCTAGGTATTTTATTCTCTTTGAAGCAATTGTGAATGGAAGTTCATTCCTGATTTGGCTCTCTGCTTGTCTGTTACTGGTGTATAAGAATGCTTGTGATTTTTGCACATTAATTTTGTATCCTGAGACTTTGCTGAAGTTGCTTATCAGCTTAAGAAGATTTTGGGCTGAGACGATGGGGTTTTCTAAATACACAATCATGTCATCTGCAAACAGGGACAATTTGACTTCTTCTTTTCCTAACTGAATACCCTTGATTTCTTTCTCTTGCCTGATTGCCCTAGCCAGAACTTCCAACACTATGTTGAATAGGAGTGGTGAGAGAGGGCATCCCTGTCTTGTGCCAGTTTTCAAAGGGAACTTTTCCAGTTTTTGCCCATTCAGTATGATATTAGCTGTGGGTTTGTCATAAATAGCTCTTATTCTTTTGAGGTACGTTCCATCAATACCGAATTTATTGAGCGTTTTTAGCATGAAGAGCTGTTGAATTTTGTCAAAAGCCTTTTCTGCATCTATTGAGATAATCATGTGGTTCTTGTCTTTGGTTCTGTTGATATGCTGGATTACGTTGATTGATTTGCGAATGTTGAACCAGCCTTGCATCCCAGGGATGAAGCCCACTTGATCATGGTGGATAAGCTTTTTGATGTGCTGCTGAATCCGGTTTGCCAGTATTTTATTGAGGATTTTTGCATCGATGTTCATCAGGGAGATTGATCTAAAATTCTCTTTTTTTGTTGTGTCTCTGCCAGGCTTTGGTATCAGGATGATGTTGGCCTCATAAAATGAGTTAGGGAGGATTCCCTCTTTTTCTATTGATTGGAATAGTTTCAGAAGGAATGGTACCAGCTCCTCCTTGTACCTCTGGTAGAATTCAGCTGTGAATCCAACTGGTCCTGGGCTTTTATTGGTGGGTAGGCTATTAATTGTTGCCTCAATTTCAGAGCCTGCTATTGGTCTATTCAGGGATTCAACTTCTTCCTGGTTTTGTCTTGGAAGAGTGTAAGTGTCCAGGAAATTATCCATTTCTTCTTGATTTTCTAGTTGATTTGCGTAGAGGTGTTTATAGTATTCTCTGATGGTAGTTTGTTTTTCTGTGAGGTCGGTGGTGATATCCCCTTTATCATTTTTTATTGCGTCTATTTGATTCTTCTCTCTTTTCTTCTTTATTAGTCTTGCTAGTGGTCTGTCAATTTTGTTGATCTTTTCAAAAAACCAACTCCTGGATTCATTGATTTTTTGGAGGGTTTTTTGTGTCTCTATCTCCTTCAGTTCTGCTCTGATCTTAGTTATTTCTTGCCTTCTGCTAGCTTTTGAATGTGTTTGCTCTTGCCTCTCTAGTTCTTTTAATTGTGATGTTAGAGTGTCAATTTTAGATCTTTCCGGCTTTCTCTTGTGGGCACTTAGTGCTATAAATTTCCTTCTACACACTGCTTTAAATGTGTCCCAGAGATTCTGGTATGTTGTATCTTTGTTCTCATTGGTTTCAAAGAACATCTTTATTTCTGCTTTCATTTTGTTATGTACCCAGTAGTCATTCAGGAGCAGGTTGTTCAGTTTCCATGTAGTTGAGCGGTTTTGATTGAGTTTCTTAGTCCTGAGTTCTAGTTTGATTGCACTGTGGTCTGAGAGACAGTTTGTTATAATTTCTGTTCTTTTACATTTGCTGAGGATTGCTTTACTTCCAATTATGTGGTGAATTTTGGAATAAGTCGATGTGGTGCTGAGAAGAGTGTATATTCTGTTGACTTGGGATGGAGAGTTCTATAGATGTCTATTAGGTCCGCTTGGTGCAGAGATGAGTTCAATTCCTGGATATCCTTGTTAACTTTCTGTCTCGTTGATCTGTCTAATGTTGACAGTGGAGTGTTGAAGTCTCCCATTATTATTGTATGGGAGTCTAAGTCTCTTTGTAAGTCTCTAAGGACTTGCTTTATGAATCTAGGTGCTCCTGTATTGGGTGCATATATATTTAGGATAGTTAGCTAAGAAAGGTTTATCTCTGTGATATGAATCCACTTATCAAGAAACAGTTTCACAAATAGGTACTTTTTAGTTTTTGTCTGTGGATATTCTGTTTTTCTCCAAAGGCCTCAATGAGCTCCCAAATGAACTCTTGCAGATTCGACAGAAAAAGTGATTCTGGTCTACTGAATCAAGAGAAACTTTCAACTCTGTGAGATCAATCCACACATCACAAGGTAGTTACACAGATAGCTTCTTTCTAGCTTTTCTGTGAGGATATTCATTTTTCCCTGTATGCTTCAATGATCTCCAAAATGTACCCTCTCAGATTCTACAAAAAGAGTGTTTCCAGCCTGTTGAATCAAAAGAAATGTTTATCTCTGGGAGATGAGCCCACACATCACAAAGCAGTTTCACAGATAGCTTCTTTTTAGTTTTTACCTCATGATATTCTATTTTTCTTTGTAGGCCTCAGTGGGCTCCAAAATGTCCCTTCACAGATAGTCCAAAAAGAGTATTGCCAACCTGCTAAATCAACAATAAGGTTTAACTATGTGAGATGGATCCATACATCACAAAGGAGTTTCACAGGTATATTCTCTCTGTTTTTTATCTGGGAATACCCAGTTTTTCTCTATAGGCCTCAATGAATTCCCAAATGTCCCTTCACAGATACTTCAAAAAGAGTGTTTACAACCTGCTGAATCAAAAGAAAGGATTACCTCTGTGAGATGAATCCAAACCTAACCAACCAGTTTCACAGATAGCTGCTTTCTAGTTTTTATCTGGGGATTTTCTGTTTTTCCCCATAGATCTCAATGGGCTCACAAATCTCCTTTTGCAGATTCCACAGAAAGGGTGCCTCCAATATGCTGAATGAAAAGAAGGTTTTAATTCTGTGAGATCAATCCAAGCATCTCAAAGCAGTTTCACATATGGCTTCTTTCTAGTTTTTTTCTGGGGGATTGTCTGTTTTCTTTCTTTTTTTTTTTTGACAGAGTCTCACTCTATCGTCCAGGCTGGAGTGCAGTGTTGCTATCTGGGATCACTGCAAGCTCTGCCTCCTGGGTTCACACCATTCTCCTGCCTCAGCCTCCTGAGTAGGTTGGACTACAGGGGCCCATCACCACGCCTGGCTAAATTTTTGTATTTTTAGTAGATACGGGGTTTCTCTGTGTTAGCCAGGATGGTCTCCATCTCCTGACCTTGTGATCCACCCTTTTTGGCCTCTCAAAGTGCTGGGAATACAGGCATGAGCCATCGTGTCTGGCCAGGATATTCAGTTTTCTTCCATAGGCTTCAATTGGCTCACAAATGTCCTTTCACAGATTCTACAAAAAGAGTGTTTCCAACCTCCTGAATGAAAAGAAAAGTTAAACTTCATGAGATGAATCCACACATCACCATGCAGTTTCAAAGATAGCTTCTTTCTAGTTTCTTTCTGGGGATATTCAGATTTTCTCCAAAGGCCACAGTGGGCTCCCAAATGTCCCTTCACAGTTTCTACAAATGGAGTGTCCCCAACCTGCTGAATCAAAAAGAAGGTTTAACTCTGTGAGGTGAAACCACACATCACCAAGAAGTTTCACAGAGAGCTTATTTCCGGTTTTTATCTGGGAATTTTCTTTTTTTTTCCCATTGGCCCCAATGGGCCTTCACAGATCCTACAAAAAGAGAGTTTCCAAGCAACTAAATCAAATTAAAGGCTTCACTCTGTGGGATTAATTCACACATCACAAAACAGTTTCACAGACACCTTCATTCAAGTTTTTATCTGGGGATATTTCATGTTACCCCATAGGCCTTAATGCGATTCTAAATGTCCCCTAGCAGATTCCACTAAAAGAGTGTTTCCAGCCTGTTGAATCAAAACAAAATTTGATCTATGTGAGATGAGTCCAACCATCACCAAGAAGTTTCACAGATAGCTTCGTTCTGGTTTTTACCTGGGATACTCCGTTTATCCCTAGAGGGATAATGTGCTCCCAAATGTCCCTTCACAGATTCTGTAAAAAGAGTGTTTCTGAATCAAAAGGAAATTTTAACTCTGAGAGATTAATGTAGTTTTTATCTGGGAATATTCTGTTGTTCCCCATAGACCTCAATGGACTCTCAAATGTCCCTTCAGAGATACTAGAAAAAAAGTTTTTCCAACTTGCTGAATCAAATAAAGGTTTAACTCTGTGAGGTGAATCCACACATCTCAAAGCAGTTTCACAGATAGCTTCTTTCTAGTTTTTATCTGGGGATAGTCAGTTTGTCCCCATAGGCATCAGTCACCTCCCAAATGTCCCTTCGCAGATTCTACAAAAAAAAGGATTTTAAACCTTCTGAATCTAAAGAAAGGTTTAATTCTGTCAGATGAATCCATACATCACAAAGCAGTTTCATAGATAGCTTCTTTCTGGTTTTTATCTGAGGATATTCTGTTTTTCTCCAAGGCTTCAATGGGCTCTGTATTGCCCTTCACAGATTCTACAAAAGGAATGTTTCCACCCCGTTGAGTCAAAAGAAAGGTTTAACTATGTGAGATGAATCCACACATCACAAAACCACTTCACAAATGGTTTCTTTAAAGTTTCATCTTAGGATATTGCCTTTCTCTTCATAGGCCTCAATGGGATTTCCAATATCCACTTGCAGATTCTAAAAAGACACAGTCTCATCTGGGCACAGTGGCTCACCCCTGTAATCCTAGTACTTTGGGAGGCTGAGGCAGGTGGAACACAGAGTCAGGACATCCAGACCATACTGGCTAGCATGACGAAATCCCATCTCTACTAAAAACACAAAAAAATTAACCAGGTTCTGTGGTGGGTGCCTGTAGTCCCAGCTATCCAGGAGGCTGAAGCAGGAGAATGGCATGAACCCAGGAGGTGGAGCTTGCACTGAGCTGAGATAGCACCACTGAACTCCAGCTCCAGCCTGGGTGAAAGAGCAAGACTCTGTAAAAAAAAAAAAAAAAAAAAAAGAGAGAGAGAGAGACAGTTTCCAACTTGTTGAATCAAAAGAGACATTTTGCTCTGTGAGATGAATCCACACATCACCAAGCAGTTTCACAGATAGCCTCTTTCTATTTTTTAATCTGGGGATATTTGGTTTTTCCCTTTACAGCTCAATGGGATCCCAAATATCCCTTTCCAGATTCTACAAAAAGAGTGTTTTCATCCACTGTAACAAAATAGAGGTTTAACTCTGTGAGATAAATCCACACATCACAAAGCATTTTCACAGATAGCTTCTTTCTAGCTTTATCAGGGGAAATTCTGTTTTCCCCATAGACATCAATGGGTTCCCAAATGTCCCTTTGCAGATGTGACAAAAAAGTTTTTTCAACCTGCTGAATCAAAAGAAAGGTTAGCTCTTTCAGATGAATCCACATATCATGAATCAGTTTCACAGATAGTTTCTTTCTAGCTTTATCTGGGGAAATTCGGCTTTTCCTTATAAGGCTCAATGGGTTCTCAAATGTCCCTTCACAATTCTACGAAAAGAGTGATTACAACATTATAAATCAAAAGAAAAGTGTAACTCTGTGAGATAAATCCACACATCACAAAGCGGTCTCAAGGATAGCTTCTTTTTATTTTGTATCTGGGGATATCCGGTTTTTCCTCATAGGCCTCACTGGGCTCCCAAGTGTCCCTTCGCAGATTCTACAAAAATAGCATTCTCCAACTGCTGAATCAAAAGAAAGGTTTAAGTCTCTAAGATGAATCCACACCGCACAAAGCAGCTTCACAGATATCTTCTTTCTGGTTTTTATATGGGGATATTTTGTTTTACCCCATAGGATTCAATGGGATCCCAAATGTTCCTGCGAAGATTCTATACAAAGAGTGTTTCCAACCTGCAGAATCAAGACTGATGTTTGACTCTGTGCAATGAATACACTCATCACAAGGCAGTTTCACAGATAGATTATTTTTAGTTTTTATTGAAGAATATTTTGTTTCTTCCCATATGCCCATATGGGCTCACAAATGTCCCTTTGCAGATTCTCCAAAAGACTGTTTCTAACAAGCTGAATCAAACGATAGTTTTAACTCCATTAGATGAATCCACACATCACAAAGAAGTTTCACAGATACCTTCTTTAAAGTTTTCACCTTAGGATATTGGCTTTCTCTTCATAGGCCTCAGTGGGATTTCCAATGTCGATTTGCAGATTCTAAAAAGAGACAGTCCCCAACTTGTTGAATCAAAAGAAAAGTTTTACTCTGTGAGATGAATCCACACATCACCAAGCAGTTTCACACATGGCTTCTATCTAGTTTTTAGCTGAGGATATTTGGTTTTTCAGTTTAGTGCCCAATGGGCTCCCAAATGTCCCTTTCCAGATGCTACAAAAAGAGTGTTTCCATTCTGCTGAATCAAAAGAGAGGTTTAACTCTGTGAGATAAATCCACACATCACAAAGCAGTTTCACATATAGGTTCTTTCTAGTTTTTATCAGGGGATATTTTGTTTTTCCCCATAGGCCCCAATGGGCTCTGAAATGACCCTTCACAGATTCTACAAAAAGAGTGTTTCCAACCTGCCAAATCACAAAAAAAGTTTTAACTATGTGAGATGAATCCACACATCATAAAGTGGTTTCACAGATAGCTTCTTTCTAGTTTTTATCTGGAGATATTTGGTTTTTCCCCATAGGCACAAATGGGCTCCTGAATGTCCCATTACAAATTCTATGAAAAAGGTATTTCCAACTTCCTGAATCTAAGCAAATATTTAACTCTGTGAGATGAATTCACACATCACAAGGCAGTTTGACATATAGCTTCTGTCTAGTTTTTGTCTGGGGATGTTTGATTTTTCCATATAGGCCTCAATTTACTCCCAAATGTCTCTTCACTTGGGAGTAAAGATAGGCTCAGCTCTGAAAGATAGGTTCAACTCTGTATGATCAATTCACACAAGAAAAAGCAGATTCTACAAAAAGAGTGTTTTTAACCTGCTTAAATAAAGAAATGTTTATCTCTGTGAGATGACTCTTCACATCACAAAGCAGTTTCACAGATAGCTTCTTTCTAGCTTTTGTCTTGGATGTTTGATTTTTTTCAACAGGCCAAAAGGGCTCCCAAATGTTCCTTCACAGGTTCTACAAAAAGAGTGTTTCCAACTTGCTGAACCAAAAAAAAATGTTTTAACTCTAAGAGATAAATCCACACATCACTAAGGAGTTCCACAGACAGTTTCTTTCTGGTTTTTATCTTGGGATATTCAATTTTTCCCCACAGGCCTCAATGTGATCCCAAATATTCCTTTGCCAATTTTACAAATAGAGTGTTTCCAAACAGTTGAATCTATTGAAATGTTTAACTCTATGAGATGAGTCCACACATCACAAAGTAGTCTCAAAGATAGCGTCCTTCTGGTTTTTATCTGGATATATTCTGTTTTTTCTTATATGCCTCAATGGGCTCCCAAGTGTCCCTTTGCAGATACCACAAAAGTAGTGTTTCCAAACTGCTGAATCAAAGAAAGGTTTAACTCTCTGAGTTGAGTCCACACAATACAAAGCAGTTTCACAGATAGCTTCTTTCTCGTTTTTATCTAGGGATATTAGTTTTTTTCCCATAGGCCTCAAGAGGCTCCCAAAAGTCACTTTGCTGATTCTACAAAGAGTTTTTCCAACCTGCTGAATCAAAAGCAAGCTTTAACTCTGTGAGATGGATCCACACATCACAAAGCAGTTTCACACATAGCTTCTTTCCAGTTTTTATCTTGGAATATTGGGTTTTACCCCATAGGCCTCAATGGGGTCCCAAATGTCCTTTTGCAGTTTCTATAAACAGATATTTTTGCAAACTGCTGAATCAAAGGAAAGTTTAGCTCTGTGAGATAAATCAGCACATCAGAAAGCTGTTTCACAGGTAGATTATTTCTAGTTTTTGTCTGGGGATATTCAGTTTTTCTCAATGAACTACCAAATGTCTCTTTGCAGATTCTACAAAAAGAATGGTTCCAACACGCTGAATAAAAAAGAAATGGTTAACTCAGTGAGATGAATCCACACATCACAAAGCAGTTTTACAGATAGTTTCTTTCTAGTTTTTATCTGGGGATAAGTTCAACTTTCTACTATTAATGCACAGAAGAAAAAACAGTTTCACAGATACTTTTTTTCTAGTTTTTATCTGGGAATATTCCATTTTTCCCCATAGGCCTCAATAGGCTCTCAAATGTCCCTTCAGAGATTCTACGAAAAAAGGATTTCCACCCTGGTGAATCAAAATAGATGTTTAAGTCTGTGAGATGAATCCACACATCACAAAGCAGTTTTACAGGTACCTTCTTTCTAGTTTTTATTCAGGGCTATTCAGTTTTTTCCCATAGGTGCCAATGGGCTTTGAAATGTCCCTTCCCATATTCTATACAAAAAGTGTTTCCAACCAGCTGAATAAAATGAAAGGTTTAACTCTGTGAGGTGAATCCACAAATCACAAGCCAGTTTAACAGATAGCTGCTTTCTACTTTTTATTTGGGGATTTTGGGTTTTTCCCCTTATCTCAATGTGATCTCAAATGTCCCTTCACAGATTCTACAAAAAGAGTGTTTCCAACCTTTTGAATCAAAACAAAGGTTTAACTGAGATGAATGTACACATCACCAAGTGGTTTCACAGATAGCTTCTTTCTAGTTTTCATCTGAGGATATTCAGTTTTTCACTATAGGCCTCAAAGGGATCTAAAATGTTCTTTCATGAATTTTACAAAAAGAGTGTTTCCAAATTGCTGAATCATAAGAAAGGCTTAACTCTGAGATTAACCCACACATCACCAAGAAGTTTCACAGATCGCTTCTTTCTAGTTATTATTAGGGGAGATTCTGTTTTTCCCCATAGGCCACAATGGGCTCCCAAATGTACCTTTGACAATTCTCCAAAAAAAGTGTAACTGAAAAATCAAAAGAAAGTTTTAACTCTGTGAGATGAATCCACACATGTCAAAGCATTTTCACAGATAGCTTCTTTCTAGTTTTTATCTGGGGACATTCAGTTTTTCCCGATAGGCATCTATGGGCTCTCAAATGTCCCTTTGCAGATTCTACAAAAAAGTGTTTTCAACCTGCTGAATCAAAAGGAAGATTGACTGTCAGATGAATCCACACATCATAAATCAGTTTCACAGATAGTTTCTCTCTAGTTTTTATCTGAGATATTCTGTTTTTCTCCAAAGGCCTCAATAGGCTCCCAATTGCCCTTCACAGATTCTACAAAAAGAATATTTCCAACCTACTGAATTTAAGCAACGTTTAACTCTGTGATATGTATCCACTCATCACAAAGCAGTCTCAGGGATAGCTTCTTTCTAGTTTTTATCTGGGGATATTCCCTTTTTCTTTATAAGCCTCAATAGGCTCTCAAATGTCCCTTCACAAATTCTACAAAAAGAGTGTTTCCAAACTGCTGAATCAAAGGAAAGTTTTAACTCTCTGAAATGAATCCACACAACACAAAGCAGTTTCACAGATAGCTTCTTTCTGGTTTTTATCTGGGGATATTTGGTTTTTCCCTACAGGACTCAACGGGATCCTAAATGTCTCTGCATAGATTCTATGAAAAGGCTGTTTCCAACCTGCTGAATCAAAATCTAGCTTAAATTTTGTGCAATGAATACACACGTCACAAAGAAGTTTCACAGATAGATTATTTTTACTTGGGGATATTCAGATTTTTCCCATACACCCATATTGGATCCCAAATGTCCCTTTGCAGATTCCAGAAAAAGGTGTTTCCAACCAGCTGCATCATGCAATAGGTTTAACTCTGTTAGATGAATCCACACATCACAAATAAATTTCACAGATACTTTCTTTAAAGTTTTCATCTTAGGATACGGTGTTTTACTTCATAGGCCTCAATGGGAATTCCAATATCCCATTTCTGATTCTACAAAGAGACCATCTCCAACTTGTTGAAACAAAAGAAACGTTTAGCGCAGTGAAATGAATCCACACATTACCAAGCCGTTTCAAAAATAGCTGCCCAAGGTAATTTATAGATTCAATGCCATCCCCATCAAGCTACC
>NW_022325843.1:0-2250 GCF_002776525.5 Piliocolobus tephrosceles | reverse complement strand
ATCACAAACTATGCTCAACTCTCTACAGTTCTCATAACTTCCAAAATGTATTTTCTTCCCCAACCTTTGCTCAAGACAATGCTTATGCTGATAAGGTAGCTAAAAGAGCAGCCATCAAAAGGCATCAGATCCCATCACTCAGGACAACGTTTATGCTGATAAGTGAGCTAAAAAAGGAGCTTCCAACTTCTCAGGGCAGTTTTCCTCCTTCACAGTGGCCACTCCCACCTACTCCTCCTCTGAAACTTCCACCTATCAATCTCTTCACACACCAGGCAAATGGTTCTTAGACTAAGGGAAATATCTCCTTCCAACCTCACAGGCCCATTCTATTCTGTCATTTCATAAACTCTTCCATGTAGGTTACAAGCCGCTAGCCTATCTCTTAGAACCTCTCATTTCCTTTCCATCATGGAAATCTGTTCTCAAGGAGATCACTTCTCAGTGTTCCATCTGCTATTCTACTACACCTCAGGGATTATTCAGGCCCCCTCCCTTTCCTACACATCAAGCTTGGGGATTTGCCCCTGCCCAGGACTGGCAAATTGACTTTACTCACATACCCTGAGTCAGAAAACTAAAATATCTCTTAGTCTGGGTAGACACTTTCACTGCATGGCTAGAGGCCTTTCCCACAGGGTCTGAGAAGGTCACCACGGTCATTTCCTCCCTTCTGTCAGACATAATTCCTCAGTTTGGCCTTCCTACCTCTATACAGTCTGATAATGGACCAGCTTTTAATAGTCAAATCACCCAAGCAGTTTCTCAGGCTCTTAGTATTCAGTGAAACCTTTATATCCTTTGCTGTCCTCAGGCTTCAGGAAAGGTAGAACAGACTAATAGTCTTTTAAAAACACACCTCACCAAGCTCAGTCACCAACTTAAAAAGGACTAGACAATACTTTTACCACTTTCCTTTCTCAGAATTCAGACCTGTCCTCAGAATGCTACAGGTTACAGCCCATTTGAGCTCCTGTGTGGACACTCCTTTTTATTAGGTCCCAATCTCATTCCAGACACCAGAACAACTTGGACTGCACCCCAAAAAACTTTCATTCCTTCTGTCTTCTGTCTAGCCATACTCCTATTCACCATTCTCAACTATTCATAAATGCCCTGCTTGTGTTTACACTGCTGGTTTACACCGTTTCTCCAAGCCATCACAGCTGATATCTCCTAGTGCTATCCCAAACCACCACTTTAAATTTCCTCTTAAAGTAAATAAATAATCTTTGCTGGCAAGGCTGTATTGAGCCTCCTTAAGCACTCTCTAATTAGATGTGCTAGGTCCACTCAATTCTTAGTCCTTTAGCACCTGTTCTTTTTCTCTTTCTCTTACCTTGTGTCCTCTGTTTAGTTTTTTAATTCATGCAAAACTGCATCCAGGCCACACCAATCATTCAATACGACAAATGTTTCTTCTAATGACCCCACAATATCACCCCTTACATCAAAATCTTCCTTCAGCTTAATCTCTCCCACTCTAGCTTCCCACGCTGCCCCTAATCCCGCTTGAAGGAGCCCTGAGGAACATCGCCCATTCTCTCTCCATACCATCCCCCCAAAAATTTTTGCCGCCCCAACACTTCACACTATTTTATTTTATTTTTCTTACTAATATAAGAAGGCAGGAATGTCAGGCCTCTGAGCCCAAGCCAAGCCATCGCATCCCCTCTGACTTGCATGTATATGCCCAGATGGCCTGAGGTAACTGAAGAATCACAAAAGAAGTGCAAATGCCCTGCCTCTCCTTAACCCTGACATTCCACCACAAAAGAAGTGGAAATAGCTGGTCGTTGCCTTAAGCGATGATATTATCTTGTGAAATTCCTTTTCCTGGCTCATTCTGGATCAAAAAGCTCCCCACTGAGCATCTTGTAACCCCCACTCCTGCCCGCCAGAGAACAACCCCCCTTTGACTGTAATTTTCCTTTACCTACCCAAATCTTATAAAACGGCTCCACCCTTATCTCCTTCGCTGACTCTCTTTTCCAACTCAGCCCGCCTGCACCCAGGTGAAATAAACAGCCATGCTGCTCACACAAAGCCTGTTTGGTGGTCTCTTCACATGGATATGCATGACAGCCACCTTCATCAATGATCTTAGCCAGATCTTCTGGATAACTTACTGCAGCTTCTACATCAGAACTTGCAGGTTCATCTTGCACTATTATATCATAGAGATGGCTTCCTTCCTTAAACTTCATGAACCAACCTACGCTGACTTCAGACTTTTCTTCTGCAGCTTCC
>NW_022325842.1:0-10187 GCF_002776525.5 Piliocolobus tephrosceles | reverse complement strand
GGTAGCTTGATGGGGATGGCATTGAATCTATAAATTACCTTGGGCAGCTATTTTTGAAACGGCTTGGTAATGTGTGGATTCATTTCACTGCGCTAAACGTTTCTTTTGTTTCAACAAGTTGGAGATGGTCTCTTTGTAGAATCAGAAATGGGATATTGGAATTCCCATTGAGGCCTATGAAGTAAAACACCGTATCCTAAGATGAAAACTTTAAAGAAAGTATCTGTGAAATTTATTTGTGATGTGTGGATTCATCTAACAGAGTTAAACCTATTGCATGATGCAGCTGGTTGGAAACACCTTTTTCTGGAATCTGCAAAGGGACATTTGGGATCCAATATGGGTGTATGGGAAAAATCTGAATATCCCCAAGTAAAAATAATCTATCTGTGAAACTTCTTTGTGACGTGTGTATTCATTGCACAAAATTTAAGCTAGATTTTGATTCAGCAGGTTGGAAACAGCCTTTTCATAGAATCTATGCAGAGACATTTAGGATCCCGTTGAGTCCTGTAGGGAAAAACCAAATATCCCCAGATAAAAACCAGAAAGAAGCTATCTGTGAAACTGCTTTGTGTTGTGTGGATTCATTTCAGAGAGTTAAAACTTTCCTTTGATTCAGCAGTTTGGAAACACTCTTTTTGTAGAATTTGTGAAGGGACATTTGAGAGCCTATTGAGGCTTATAAAGAAAAAGGGAATATCCCCAGATAAAAACTAGAAAGAAGCTATCCCTGAGACTGCTTTGTGATGAGTGGATACATATCACAGAGTTAAACGTTGCTTAAATTCAGTAGGTTGGAAATATTCTTTTTGTAGAATCTGTGAAGGGCAATTGGGAGCCTATTGAGGCCTTTGGAGAAAAACAGAATATCTCAGATAAAAACTAGAGAGAAACTATCTGTGAAACTGATTTATGATGTGTGGATTCATCTGACAGTCAATCTTCCTTTTGATTCAGCAGGTTGAAAACACTTTTTTGTAGAATCTGCAAAGGGACATTTGAGAGCCCATAGATGCCTATCGGGAAAAACTGAATGTCCCCAGATAAAAACTAGAAAGAAGCTATCTGTGAAAATGCTTTGACATGTGTGGATTCATCTCACAGAGTTAAAACTTTCTTTTGATTTTTCAGTTACACTTTTTTTGGAGAATTGTCAAAGGTACATTTGGGAGCCCATTGTGGCCTATGGGGAAAAACAGAATCTCCCCTAATAATAACTAGAAAGAAGCGATCTGTGAAACTTCTTGGTGATGTGTGGGTTAATCTCAGAGTTAAGCCTTTCTTATGATTCAGCAATTTGGAAACACTCTTTTTGTAAAATTCATGAAAGAACATTTTAGATCCCTTTGAGGCCTATAGTGAAAAACTGAATATCCTCAGATGAAAACTAGAAAGAAGCTATCTGTGAAACCACTTGGTGATGTGTACATTCATCTCAGTTAAACCTTTGTTTTGATTCAAAAGGTTGGAAACACTCTTTTTGTAGAATCTGTGAAGGGACATTTGAGATCACATTGAGATAAGGGGAAAAACCCAAAATCCCCAAATAAAAAGTAGAAAGCAGCTATCTGTTAAACTGGCTTGTGATTTGTGGATTCACCTCACAGAGTTAAACCTTTCATTTTATTCAGCTGGTTGGAAACACTTTTTGTATAGAATATGGGAAGGGACATTTCAAAGCCCATTGGCACCTATGGGAAAAAACTGAATAGCCCTGAATAAAAACTAGAAAGAAGGTACCTGTAAAACTGCTTTGTGATGTGTGGATTCATCTCACAGACTTAAACATCTATTTTGATTCACCAGGGTGGAAATCCTTTTTTCGTAGAATCTCTGAAGGGACATTTGAGAGCCTATTGAGGCCTATGGGGAAAAATGGAATATTCCCAGATAAAAACTAGAAAAAAAGTATCTGTGAAACTGTTTTTTCTTCTGTGCATTAATAGTAGAAAGTTGAACTTATCCCCAGATAAAAACTAGAAAGAAACTATCTGTAAAACTGCTTTGTGATGTGTGGATTCATCTCACTGAGTTAACCATTTCTTTTTTATTCAGCGTGTTGGAACCATTCTTTTTGTAGAATCTGCAAAGAGACATTTGGTAGTTCATTGAGAAAAACTGAATATCCCCAGACAAAAACTAGAAATAATCTACCTGTGAAACAGCTTTCTGATGTGCTGATTTATCTCACAGAGCTAAACTTTCCTTTGATTCAGCAGTTTGCAAAAATATCTGTTTATAGAAACTGCAAAAGGACATTTGGGACCCCATTGAGGCCTATGGGGTAAAACCCAATATTCCAAGATAAAAACTGGAAAGAAGCTATGTGTGAAACTGCTTTGTGATGTGTGGATCCATCTCACAGAGTTAAAGCTTGCTTTTGATTCAGCAGGTTGGAAAAACTCTTTGTAGAATCAGCAAAGTGACTTTTGGGAGCCTCTTGAGGCCTATGGGAAAAAAACTAATATCCCTAGATAAAAACGAGAAAGAAGCTATCTGTGAAACTGCTTTGTATTGTGTGGACTCAACTCAGAGAGTTAAACCTTTCTTTGATTCAGCAGTTTGGAAACACTACTTTTGTGGTATCTGCAAAGGGACACTTGGGAGCCCATTGAGGCATATAAGAAAAAACAGAATATATCCAGATAAAAACCAGAAGGACGCTATCTTTGAGACTACTTTGTGATGTGTGGACTCATCTCATAGAGTTAAACATTTCAATAGATTCAACTGTTTGGAAACACTCTATTTGTAAAATTGGCAAAGGAATATTTGGGATCACATTGAGGCCTGTGGGGAAAAATTGAATATCCCAAGATAAAAACCAGAAAGAAACTGTCTGTGGAACTCCTTAGTGATGTGTGGATTTATCTCTTAGAGTTAAAACATTTTTTTTTGGTTCAGCAAGTTGGAAACACTCTTTTTGTAGAACCTGTGAAGGAACATTTGGGAGCCCTTTTGGCCTGTTGAAAAAAATCAAACATCCAAGACAAAAGCTAGAAAGAAGCTATCTGTGAAACTGCTTTGTGATGTGAAGAGTCATCTCACAGAGATAAACATTTCTTTATTTAAGCAGGTTAAAAACACTCTTTTTGTAGAATCTGCTTTTTCTTGTGTGAATTGATCATACAGAGTTGAACCTATCTTTCAGAGCTGAGCCTATCTTTACTCCCAAGTGAAGAGACATTTGGGAGTAAATTGAGGCCTATATGGAAAAATCAAACATCCCCAGACAAAAACTAGACAGAAGCTATATGTCAAACTGCCTTGTGATGTGTGAATTCATCTCACAGAGTTAAATATTTGCTTAGATTCAGGAAGTTGGAAATACCTTTTTCATAGAATTTGTAATGGGACATTCAGGAGCCCATTTGTGCCTATGGGGAAAAACCAAATATCTCCAGATAAAAACTAGAAAGAAGCTATCTGTGAAACCACTTTATGATGTGTGGATTCATCTCACATAGTTAAAACTTTTTTTGTGATTTGGCAGGTTGGAAACACTCTTTTTGTAGAATCTGTGAAGGGTCATTTCAGAGCCCATTGGGGCCTATGGGGAAAAACAAAATATCCCCTGATAAAAACTAGAAAGAACCTATATGTGAAACTGCTTTGTGATGTGTGGATTTATCTCACAGAGTTAAACCTCTCTTTTGATTCAGCAGAATGGAAACACTCTTTTTGTAGCATCTGGAAAGGGACATTTGGGAGCCCATTGGGCACTAAACTGAAAAACCAAATATCCTCAGCTAAAAACTAGATAGAAGCCATGTGTGAAACTGCTTGGTGATGTGTGGATTCATCTCACAGAGTAAAACTTTTCTTTTGATTCAACAAGTTGGGGACTGTCTCTTTTTAGAATCTGCAAATCGACATTGGAAATCCCACTGAGGCCTATGAAGAGAAAGCCAATATCCTAAGGTGAAAACTTTAAAGAAGGTATCTGTGAAACTTCTTTGTGATGTGTGGATTCATCTAATGGAGTTAAAACTATCGTTTGATTCAGCTTGTTAGAAACAGTCTTTTGGAGAATCTGCAAAGGGACATTTGTGAGCCCATATGGGCATATGGGAAGAAACAAAATATTCTTCAATAAAAACTAAAAATAATCTATCTGTGAAACTGCCTTGTGATGAGTGTATTCATTGCACAGAGTCAAACATCAGTCTTGATTCTGCAGGTTGGAAACACTCTTTGTATAGAATCTTCGCAGGAACATTTGGGATCCCATTGAATCCTATGGGGTAAAACAAAATATCCCCATATAAAAACCAGAAAGAAGATATCTGTGAAGCTGCTTTGTGCGGTGTGGATTCATCTTAGAGACTTAAACCTTTCTTTTGATTCAGCAGTTGGAGAATGCTATTTTTGTAGAATCTGCGAAGGGACACTTGGGAGCCCAGTGAGGCCTATGAGGAAAAACCGGATATCCCCAGATACAAAATAAAAAGAAGCTATCCTTGAGACCGCTTTGTGATGTGTGGATTTATCTCACAGAGTTACACTTTTCTTTTGATTTATAATGTTGTAATCACTCTTTTCGTAGAATTGTGAAGGGACATTTGAGAACCCATTGAGCCTTATAAGGAAAAGCCGAATTTCCCCAGATAAAGCTAGAAAGAAACTATCTGTGAAACTGATTCATGATATGTGGATTCATCTGAAAGAGCTAACCTTTCTTTTGATTCAGCAGGTTGAAAAAACTTTTTTGTCACATCTGCAAAGGGACATTTGGGAACCCATTGATGTCTATGGGGAAAACAGAATTTCCCCTGATAAAGCTAGAAAGAAGCTATCTGTGAAAATGCTTTGTGATGTGTGGATTTATCTCACAGAGTTAAACCTCTATTTTGTTACAGTGGATGAAAACACTCTTTTTGTAGAATCTGGAAAGGGATATTTGGGATCCCATTGAGCTGTAAAGGGAAAAACCAAATATCCCCAGATTAAAAAATAGAAAGAGGCTATCTGTGAAACTGCTTGGTGATGTGTGGATTCATCTCACAGAGCAAAATGTCTCTTTTGATTCAACAAGTTGGAAACTGTCTCTCTCTCTCTCTTTTTTTTTTTTTTTTTTTTTTACAGAGTCTTGCTCTTTCACCCAGGCTGGAGCTGGAGTTCAGTGGTGCTATCTCAGCTCAGTGCAAGCTCCACCTCCTGGGTTCATGCCATTCTCCTGCTTCAGCCTCCTGGATAGCTGGGACTACAGGCACCCACCACAGAACCTGGTTAATTTTTTTGTGTTTTTAGTAGAGATGGGATTTCGTCATGCTAGCCAGTATGGTCTGGATGTCCTGACTCTGTGTTCCACCTGCCTCAGCCTCCCAAAGTACTAGGATTACAGGGGTGAGCCACTGTGCCCAGATGAGACTGTGTCTTTTTAGAATCTGCAAGTGGATATTGGAAATCCCATTGAGGCCTATGAAGAGAAAGGCAATATCCTAAGATGAAACTTTAAAGAAACCATTTGTGAAGTGGTTTTGTGATGTGTGGATTCATCTCACATAGTTAAACCTTTCTTTTGACTCAACGGGGTGGAAACATTCCTTTTGTAGAATCTGTGAAGGGCAATACAGAGCCCATTGAAGCCTTGGAGAAAAACAGAATATCCTCAGATAAAAACCAGAAAGAAGCTATCTATGAAACTGCTTTGTGATGTATGGATTCATCTGACAGAATTAAACCTTTCTTTAGATTCAGAAGGTTTAAAATCCTTTTTTTTGTAGAATCTGCGAAGGGACATTTGGGAGGTGACTGATGCCTATGGGGACAAACTGACTATCCCCAGATAAAAACTAGAAAGAAGCTATCTGTGAAACTGCTTTGAGATGTGTGGATTCACCTCACAGAGTTAAACCTTTATTTGATTCAGCAAGTTGGAAAAACTTTTTTTCTAGTATCTCTGAAGGGACATTTGAGAGTCCATTGAGGTCTATGGGGAACAACAGAATATTCCCAGATAAAAACTACATTAATCTCTCAGAGTTAAAATTTCCTTTTGATTCAGAAACACTCTTTTTACAGAATCTGTGAAGGGACATTTGGGAGCACATTATCCCTCTAGGGATAAACGGAGTATCCCAGGTAAAAACCAGAACGAAGCTATCTGTGAAACTTCTTGGTGATGGTTGGACTCATCTCACATAGATCAAATTTTGTTTTGATTCAACAGGCTGGAAACACTCTTTTAGTGGAATCTGCTAGGGGACATTTAGAATCGCATTAAGGCCTATGGGGTAACATGAAATATCCCCAGATAAAAACTTGAATGAAGGTGTCTGTGAAACTGTTTTGTGATGTGTGAATTAATCCCACAGAGTGAAGCCTTTAATTTGATTTAGTTGCTTGGAAACTCTCTTTTTGTAGGATCTGTGAAGGCCCATTGGGGCCAATGGGAAAAAAAAAGAAAATTCCCAGATAAAAACCGGAAATAAGCTCTCTGTGAAACTTCTTGGTGATGTGTGGTTTCACCTCACAGAGTTAAACCTTCTTTTTGATTCAGCAGGTTGGGGACACTCCATTTGTAGAAACTGTGAAGGGACATTTGGGAGCCCACTGTGGCCTTTGGAGAAAATCTGAATATCCCCAGAAAGAAACTAGAAAGAAGCTATCTTTGAAACTGCATGGTGATGTGTGGATTCATCTCATGAAGTTTAACTTTTCTTTTCATTCAGGAGGTTGGAAACACTCTTTTTGTAGAATCTGTGAAAGGACATTTGTGAGCCAATTGAAGCCTATGGAAGAAAACTGAATATCCTGGCCAGACACGATGGCTCATGCCTGTATTCCCAGCACTTTGAGAGGCCAAAAAGGGTGGATCACAAGGTCAGGAGATGGAGACCATCCTGGCTAACACAGAGAAACCCCGTATCTACTAAAAATACAAAAATTTAGCCAGGCGTGGTGATGGGCCCCTGTAGTCCAACCTACTCAGGAGGCTGAGGCAGGAGAATGGTGTGAACCCAGGAGGCAGAGCTTGCAGTGATCCCAGATAGCAACACTGCACTCCAGCCTGGACGATAGAGTGAGACTCTGTCAAAAAAAAAAAAGAAAGAAAACAGACAATCCCCCAGAAAAAAACTAGAAAGAAGCCATATGTGAAACTGCTTTGAGATGCTTGGATTGATCTCACAGAATTAAAACCTTCTTTTCATTCAGCATATTGGAGGCACCCTTTCTGTGGAATCTGCAAAAGGAGATTTGTGAGCCCATTGAGATCTATGGGGAAAAACAGAAAATCCCCAGATAAAAACTAGAAAGCAGCTATCTGTGAAACTGGTTGGTTAGGTTTGGATTCATCTCACAGAGGTAATCCTTTCTTTTGATTCAGCAGGTTGTAAACACTCTTTTTGAAGTATCTGTGAAGGGACATTTGGGAATTCATTGAGGCCTATAGAGAAAAACTGGGTATTCCCAGATAAAAAACAGAGAGAATATACCTGTGAAACTCCTTTGTGATGTATGGATCCATCTCACATAGTTAAACCTTATTGTTGATTTAGCAGGTTGGCAATACTCTTTTTGGACTATCTGTGAAGGGACATTTTGGAGCCCACTGAGGCCTACAAAGAAAAATAGAATATCATGAGGTAAAAACTAAAAAGAAGCTATCTGTGAAACTGCTTTGTGATGTGTGGGCTCATCTCCCAGAGATAAACATTTCTTTTGATTCAACAGGCTGGAAACACTCTTTTTGTAGAATCTGAGAGGGTACATTTTGGAGATCATTGAAGCATACAGGGAAAAATGAATATCCTCACAGAAAAGCTAGAAAGAAGCTATCTGTGTAACTACCTTGTGATGTGTGGATTGATCTCACAGAGTTGAAAGTTTCTCTTGATTCAGTAGACCAGAATCACTTTTTCTGTCGAATCTGCAAGAGTTCATTTGGGAGCTCATTGAGGCCTTTGGAGAAAAACAGAATATCCACAGACAAAAACTAAAAAGTACCTATTTGTGAAACTGTTTCTTGATAAGTGGATTCATATCACAGAGATAAACCTTTCTTAGCTAACTATCCTAAATATATATGCACCCAATACAGGAGCACCTAGATTCATAAAGCAAGTCCTTAGAGACTTACAAAGAGACTTAGACTCCCATACAATAATAATGGGAGACTTCAACACTCCACTGTCAACATTAGACAGATCAACGAGACAGAAAGTTAACAAGGATATCCAGGAATTGAACTCATCTCTGCACCAAGCGGACCTAATAGACATCTATAGAACTCTCCACCCCAAGTCAACAGAATATACATTCTTCTCAGCACCACATCACACTTATTCCAAAATTGACCACATAATTGGAAGTAAAGCACTCCTCAGCAAATGTAAAAGAACAGAAATTATAACAAACTGTCTCTCTGACCACAGTGCAATCAAACTAGAACTCAGGACTAAGAAACTCAATCAAAACCGCTCAACTACATGGAAACTGAACAACCTGCTCCTGAATGACTACTGGGTACATAACAAAATGAAAGCAGAAATAAAGATGTTCTTTGAAACCAATGAGAACAAAGATACAACATACCAGAATCTCTGGGACACATTTAAAGCAGTGTGTAGAAGGAAATTTATAGCACTAAGTGCCCACAAGAGAAAGCCGGAAAGATCTAAAATTGACACTCTAACATCACAATTAAAAGAACTAGAGAGGCAAGAGCAAACACATTCAAAAGCTAGCAGAAGGCAAGAAATAACTAAGATCAGAGCAGAACTGAAGGAGATAGAGACACAAAAAACCCTCCAAAAAATCAATGAATCCAGGAGTTGGTTTTTTGAAAAGATCAACAAAATTGACAGACCACTAGCAAGACTAATAAAGAAGAAAAGAGAGAAGAATCAAATAGACGCAATAAAAAATGATAAAGGGGATATCACCACCGACCTCACAGAAAAACAAACTACCATCAGAGAATACTATAAACACCTCTACGCAAATCAACTAGAAAATCAAGAAGAAATGGATAATTTCCTGGACACTTACACTCTTCCAAGACAAAACCAGGAAGAAGTTGAATCCCTGAATAGACCAATAGCAGGCTCTGAAATTGAGGCAACAATTAATAGCCTACCCACCAATAAAAGCCCAGGACCAGTTGGATTCACAGCTGAATTCTACCAGAGGTACAAGGAGGAGCTGGTACCATTCCTTCTGAAACTATTCCAATCAATAGAAAAAGAGGGAATCCTCCCTAACTCATTTTATGAGGCCAACATCATCCTGATACCAAAGCCTGGCAGAGACACAACAAAAAAAGAGAATTTTAGATCAATCTCCCTGATGAACATCGATGCAAAAATCCTCAATAAAATACTGGCAAACCGGATTCAGCAGCACATCAAAAAGCTTATCCACCATGATCAAGTGGGCTTCATCCCTGGGATGCAAGGCTGGTTCAACATTCGCAAATCAATCAACGTAATCCAGCATATCAACAGAACCAAAGACAAGAACCACATGATTATCTCAATAGATGCAGAAAAGGCTTTTGACAAAATTCAACAGCTCTTCATGCTAAAAACGCTCAATAAATTCGGTATTGATGGAACGTACCTCAAAAGAATAAGAGCTATTTATGACAAACCCACAGCTAATATCATACTGAATGGGCAAAAACTGGAAAAGTTCCCTTTGAAAACTGGCACAAGACAGGGATGCCCTCTCTCACCACTCCTATTCAACATAGTGTTGGAAGTTCTGGCTAGGGCAATCAGGCAAGAGAAAGAAATCAAGGGTATTCAGTTAGGAAAAGAAGAAGTCAAATTGTCCCTGTTTGCAGATGACATGATTGTGTATTTAGAAAACCCCATCGTCTCAGCCCAAAATCTTCTTAAGCTGATAAGCAACTTCAGCAAAGTCTCAGGATACAAAATTAATGTGCAAAAATCACAAGCATTCTTATACACCAGTAACAGACAAGCAGAGAGCCAAATCAGGAATGAACTTCCATTCACAATTGCTTCAAAGAGAATAAAATACCTAGGAATCCAACTTACAAGGGATGTAAAGGACCTCTTCAAGGAGAACTACAAACCACTGCTCAGTGAAATCAAAGAGGACACAAACAAATGGAAGAACATACCATGCTCATGGATAGGCAGAATCAATATTGTGAAAATGGCCATACTGCCCAAGGTAATTTATAGATTCAATGCCATCCCCATCAAGCTACC
>NW_022325841.1:0-10187 GCF_002776525.5 Piliocolobus tephrosceles | reverse complement strand
GGTAGCTTGATGGGGATGGCATTGAATCTATAAATTACCTTGGGCAGTATGGCCATTTTCACAATATTGATTCTGCCTATCCATGAGCATGGTATGTTCTTCCATTTGTTTGTGTCCTCTTTGATTTCACTGAGCAGTGGTTTGTAGTTCTCCTTGAAGAGGTCCTTTACATCCCTTGTAAGTTGGATTCCTAGGTATTTTATTCTCTTTGAAGCAATTGTGAATGGAAGTTCATTCCTGATTTGGCTCTCTGCTTGTCTGTTACTGGTGTATAAGAATGCTTGTGATTTTTGCACATTAATTTTGTATCCTGAGACTTTGCTGAAGTTGCTTATCAGCTTAAGAAGATTTTGGGCTGAGACGATGGGGTTTTCTAAATACACAATCATGTCATCTGCAAACAGGGACAATTTGACTTCTTCTTTTCCTAACTGAATACCCTTGATTTCTTTCTCTTGCCTGATTGCCCTAGCCAGAACTTCCAACACTATGTTGAATAGGAGTGGTGAGAGAGGGCATCCCTGTCTTGTGCCAGTTTTCAAAGGGAACTTTTCCAGTTTTTGCCCATTCAGTATGATATTAGCTGTGGGTTTGTCATAAATAGCTCTTATTCTTTTGAGGTACGTTCCATCAATACCGAATTTATTGAGCGTTTTTAGCATGAAGAGCTGTTGAATTTTGTCAAAAGCCTTTTCTGCATCTATTGAGATAATCATGTGGTTCTTGTCTTTGGTTCTGTTGATATGCTGGATTACGTTGATTGATTTGCGAATGTTGAACCAGCCTTGCATCCCAGGGATGAAGCCCACTTGATCATGGTGGATAAGCTTTTTGATGTGCTGCTGAATCCGGTTTGCCAGTATTTTATTGAGGATTTTTGCATCGATGTTCATCAGGGAGATTGATCTAAAATTCTCTTTTTTTGTTGTGTCTCTGCCAGGCTTTGGTATCAGGATGATGTTGGCCTCATAAAATGAGTTAGGGAGGATTCCCTCTTTTTCTATTGATTGGAATAGTTTCAGAAGGAATGGTACCAGCTCCTCCTTGTACCTCTGGTAGAATTCAGCTGTGAATCCAACTGGTCCTGGGCTTTTATTGGTGGGTAGGCTATTAATTGTTGCCTCAATTTCAGAGCCTGCTATTGGTCTATTCAGGGATTCAACTTCTTCCTGGTTTTGTCTTGGAAGAGTGTAAGTGTCCAGGAAATTATCCATTTCTTCTTGATTTTCTAGTTGATTTGCGTAGAGGTGTTTATAGTATTCTCTGATGGTAGTTTGTTTTTCTGTGAGGTCGGTGGTGATATCCCCTTTATCATTTTTTATTGCGTCTATTTGATTCTTCTCTCTTTTCTTCTTTATTAGTCTTGCTAGTGGTCTGTCAATTTTGTTGATCTTTTCAAAAAACCAACTCCTGGATTCATTGATTTTTTGGAGGGTTTTTTGTGTCTCTATCTCCTTCAGTTCTGCTCTGATCTTAGTTATTTCTTGCCTTCTGCTAGCTTTTGAATGTGTTTGCTCTTGCCTCTCTAGTTCTTTTAATTGTGATGTTAGAGTGTCAATTTTAGATCTTTCCGGCTTTCTCTTGTGGGCACTTAGTGCTATAAATTTCCTTCTACACACTGCTTTAAATGTGTCCCAGAGATTCTGGTATGTTGTATCTTTGTTCTCATTGGTTTCAAAGAACATCTTTATTTCTGCTTTCATTTTGTTATGTACCCAGTAGTCATTCAGGAGCAGGTTGTTCAGTTTCCATGTAGTTGAGCGGTTTTGATTGAGTTTCTTAGTCCTGAGTTCTAGTTTGATTGCACTGTGGTCAGAGAGACAGTTTGTTATAATTTCTGTTCTTTTACATTTGCTGAGGAGTGCTTTACTTCCAATTATGTGGTCAATTTTGGAATAAGTGTGATGTGGTGCTGAGAAGAATGTATATTCTGTTGACTTGGGGTGGAGAGTTCTATAGATGTCTATTAGGTCCGCTTGGTGCAGAGATGAGTTCAATTCCTGGATATCCTTGTTAACTTTCTGTCTCGTTGATCTGTCTAATGTTGACAGTGGAGTGTTGAAGTCTCCCATTATTATTGTATGGGAGTCTAAGTCTCTTTGTAAGTCTCTAAGGACTTGCTTTATGAATCTAGGTGCTCCTGTATTGGGTGCATATATATTTAGGATAGTTAGCTAAGAAAGGTTTATCTCTGTGATATGAATCCACTTATCAAGAAACAGTTTCACAAATAGGTACTTTTTAGTTTTTGTCTGTGGATATTCTGTTTTTCTCCAAAGGCCTCAATGAGCTCCCAAATGAACTCTTGCAGATTCGACAGAAAAAGTGATTCTGGTCTACTGAATCAAGAGAAACTTTCAACTCTGTGAGATCAATCCACACATCACAAGGTAGTTACACAGATAGCTTCTTTCTAGCTTTTCTGTGAGGATATTCATTTTTCCCTGTATGCTTCAATGATCTCCAAAATGTACCCTCTCAGATTCTACAAAAAGAGTGTTTCCAGCCTGTTGAATCAAAAGAAATGTTTATCTCTGGGAGATGAGCCCACACATCACAAAGCAGTTTCACAGATAGCTTCTTTTTAGTTTTTACCTCATGATATTCTATTTTTCTTTGTAGGCCTCAGTGGGCTCCAAAATGTCCCTTCACAGATAGTCCAAAAAGAGTATTGCCAACCTGCTAAATCAACAATAAGGTTTAACTATGTGAGATGGATCCATACATCACAAAGGAGTTTCACAGGTATATTCTCTCTGTTTTTTATCTGGGAATACCCAGTTTTTCTCTATAGGCCTCAATGAATTCCCAAATGTCCCTTCACAGATACTTCAAAAAGAGTGTTTACAACCTGCTGAATCAAAAGAAAGGATTACCTCTGTGAGATGAATCCAAACCTAACCAACCAGTTTCACAGATAGCTGCTTTCTAGTTTTTATCTGGGGATTTTCTGTTTTTCCCCATAGATCTCAATGGGCTCACAAATCTCCTTTTGCAGATTCCACAGAAAGGGTGCCTCCAATATGCTGAATGAAAAGAAGGTTTTAATTCTGTGAGATCAATCCAAGCATCTCAAAGCAGTTTCACATATGGCTTCTTTCTAGTTTTTTTCTGGGGGATTGTCTGTTTTCTTTCTTTTTTTTTTTTGACAGAGTCTCACTCTATCGTCCAGGCTGGAGTGCAGTGTTGCTATCTGGGATCACTGCAAGCTCTGCCTCCTGGGTTCACACCATTCTCCTGCCTCAGCCTCCTGAGTAGGTTGGACTACAGGGGCCCATCACCACGCCTGGCTAAATTTTTGTATTTTTAGTAGATACGGGGTTTCTCTGTGTTAGCCAGGATGGTCTCCATCTCCTGACCTTGTGATCCACCCTTTTTGGCCTCTCAAAGTGCTGGGAATACAGGCATGAGCCATCGTGTCTGGCCAGGATATTCAGTTTTCTTCCATAGGCTTCAATTGGCTCACAAATGTCCTTTCACAGATTCTACAAAAAGAGTGTTTCCAACCTCCTGAATGAAAAGAAAAGTTAAACTTCATGAGATGAATCCACACATCACCATGCAGTTTCAAAGATAGCTTCTTTCTAGTTTCTTTCTGGGGATATTCAGATTTTCTCCAAAGGCCACAGTGGGCTCCCAAATGTCCCTTCACAGTTTCTACAAATGGAGTGTCCCCAACCTGCTGAATCAAAAAGAAGGTTTAACTCTGTGAGGTGAAACCACACATCACCAAGAAGTTTCACAGAGAGCTTATTTCCGGTTTTTATCTGGGAATTTTCTTTTTTTTTCCCATTGGCCCCAATGGGCCTTCACAGATCCTACAAAAAGAGAGTTTCCAAGCAACTAAATCAAATTAAAGGCTTCACTCTGTGGGATTAATTCACACATCACAAAACAGTTTCACAGACACCTTCATTCAAGTTTTTATCTGGGGATATTTCATGTTACCCCATAGGCCTTAATGCGATTCTAAATGTCCCCTAGCAGATTCCACTAAAAGAGTGTTTCCAGCCTGTTGAATCAAAACAAAATTTGATCTATGTGAGATGAGTCCAACCATCACCAAGAAGTTTCACAGATAGCTTCGTTCTGGTTTTTACCTGGGATACTCCGTTTATCCCTAGAGGGATAATGTGCTCCCAAATGTCCCTTCACAGATTCTGTAAAAAGAGTGTTTCTGAATCAAAAGGAAATTTTAACTCTGAGAGATTAATGTAGTTTTTATCTGGGAATATTCTGTTGTTCCCCATAGACCTCAATGGACTCTCAAATGTCCCTTCAGAGATACTAGAAAAAAAGTTTTTCCAACTTGCTGAATCAAATAAAGGTTTAACTCTGTGAGGTGAATCCACACATCTCAAAGCAGTTTCACAGATAGCTTCTTTCTAGTTTTTATCTGGGGATAGTCAGTTTGTCCCCATAGGCATCAGTCACCTCCCAAATGTCCCTTCGCAGATTCTACAAAAAAAAGGATTTTAAACCTTCTGAATCTAAAGAAAGGTTTAATTCTGTCAGATGAATCCATACATCACAAAGCAGTTTCATAGATAGCTTCTTTCTGGTTTTTATCTGAGGATATTCTGTTTTTCTCCAAGGCTTCAATGGGCTCTGTATTGCCCTTCACAGATTCTACAAAAGGAATGTTTCCACCCCGTTGAGTCAAAAGAAAGGTTTAACTATGTGAGATGAATCCACACATCACAAAACCACTTCACAAATGGTTTCTTTAAAGTTTCATCTTAGGATATTGCCTTTCTCTTCATAGGCCTCAATGGGATTTCCAATATCCACTTGCAGATTCTAAAAAGACACAGTCTCATCTGGGCACAGTGGCTCACCCCTGTAATCCTAGTACTTTGGGAGGCTGAGGCAGGTGGAACACAGAGTCAGGACATCCAGACCATACTGGCTAGCATGACGAAATCCCATCTCTACTAAAAACACAAAAAAATTAACCAGGTTCTGTGGTGGGTGCCTGTAGTCCCAGCTATCCAGGAGGCTGAAGCAGGAGAATGGCATGAACCCAGGAGGTGGAGCTTGCACTGAGCTGAGATAGCACCACTGAACTCCAGCTCCAGCCTGGGTGAAAGAGCAAGACTCTGTAAAAAAAAAAAAAAAAAAAAAAGAGAGAGAGAGAGACAGTTTCCAACTTGTTGAATCAAAAGAGACATTTTGCTCTGTGAGATGAATCCACACATCACCAAGCAGTTTCACAGATAGCCTCTTTCTATTTTTTAATCTGGGGATATTTGGTTTTTCCCTTTACAGCTCAATGGGATCCCAAATATCCCTTTCCAGATTCTACAAAAAGAGTGTTTTCATCCACTGTAACAAAATAGAGGTTTAACTCTGTGAGATAAATCCACACATCACAAAGCATTTTCACAGATAGCTTCTTTCTAGCTTTATCAGGGGAAATTCTGTTTTCCCCATAGACATCAATGGGTTCCCAAATGTCCCTTTGCAGATGTGACAAAAAAGTTTTTTCAACCTGCTGAATCAAAAGAAAGGTTAGCTCTTTCAGATGAATCCACATATCATGAATCAGTTTCACAGATAGTTTCTTTCTAGCTTTATCTGGGGAAATTCGGCTTTTCCTTATAAGGCTCAATGGGTTCTCAAATGTCCCTTCACAATTCTACGAAAAGAGTGATTACAACATTATAAATCAAAAGAAAAGTGTAACTCTGTGAGATAAATCCACACATCACAAAGCGGTCTCAAGGATAGCTTCTTTTTATTTTGTATCTGGGGATATCCGGTTTTTCCTCATAGGCCTCACTGGGCTCCCAAGTGTCCCTTCGCAGATTCTACAAAAATAGCATTCTCCAACTGCTGAATCAAAAGAAAGGTTTAAGTCTCTAAGATGAATCCACACCGCACAAAGCAGCTTCACAGATATCTTCTTTCTGGTTTTTATATGGGGATATTTTGTTTTACCCCATAGGATTCAATGGGATCCCAAATGTTCCTGCGAAGATTCTATACAAAGAGTGTTTCCAACCTGCAGAATCAAGACTGATGTTTGACTCTGTGCAATGAATACACTCATCACAAGGCAGTTTCACAGATAGATTATTTTTAGTTTTTATTGAAGAATATTTTGTTTCTTCCCATATGCCCATATGGGCTCACAAATGTCCCTTTGCAGATTCTCC
Organism: Piliocolobus tephrosceles; assembly: GCF_002776525.5. NCBI lineage: Eukaryota > Metazoa > Chordata > Mammalia > Primates > Cercopithecidae > Piliocolobus > Piliocolobus tephrosceles. Next base: position 4,029 of record NW_022325841.1, on the reverse strand, counting down.
AAAAGACTGTTTCTAACAAGCTGAATCAAACGATAGTTTTAACTCCATTAGATGAATCCACACATCACAAAGAAGTTTCACAGATACCTTCTTTAAAGTTTTCACCTTAGGATATTGGCTTTCTCTTCATAGGCCTCAGTGGGATTTCCAATGTCGATTTGCAGATTCTAAAAAGAGACAGTCCCCAACTTGTTGAATCAAAAGAAAAGTTTTACTCTGTGAGATGAATCCACACATCACCAAGCAGTTTCACACATGGCTTCTATCTAGTTTTTAGCTGAGGATATTTGGTTTTTCAGTTTAGTGCCCAATGGGCTCCCAAATGTCCCTTTCCAGATGCTACAAAAAGAGTGTTTCCATTCTGCTGAATCAAAAGAGAGGTTTAACTCTGTGAGATAAATCCACACATCACAAAGCAGTTTCACATATAGGTTCTTTCTAGTTTTTATCAGGGGATATTTTGTTTTTCCCCATAGGCCCCAATGGGCTCTGAAATGACCCTTCACAGATTCTACAAAAAGAGTGTTTCCAACCTGCCAAATCACAAAAAAAGTTTTAACTATGTGAGATGAATCCACACATCATAAAGTGGTTTCACAGATAGCTTCTTTCTAGTTTTTATCTGGAGATATTTGGTTTTTCCCCATAGGCACAAATGGGCTCCTGAATGTCCCATTACAAATTCTATGAAAAAGGTATTTCCAACTTCCTGAATCTAAGCAAATATTTAACTCTGTGAGATGAATTCACACATCACAAGGCAGTTTGACATATAGCTTCTGTCTAGTTTTTGTCTGGGGATGTTTGATTTTTCCATATAGGCCTCAATTTACTCCCAAATGTCTCTTCACTTGGGAGTAAAGATAGGCTCAGCTCTGAAAGATAGGTTCAACTCTGTATGATCAATTCACACAAGAAAAAGCAGATTCTACAAAAAGAGTGTTTTTAACCTGCTTAAATAAAGAAATGTTTATCTCTGTGAGATGACTCTTCACATCACAAAGCAGTTTCACAGATAGCTTCTTTCTAGCTTTTGTCTTGGATGTTTGATTTTTTTCAACAGGCCAAAAGGGCTCCCAAATGTTCCTTCACAGGTTCTACAAAAAGAGTGTTTCCAACTTGCTGAACCAAAAAAAAATGTTTTAACTCTAAGAGATAAATCCACACATCACTAAGGAGTTCCACAGACAGTTTCTTTCTGGTTTTTATCTTGGGATATTCAATTTTTCCCCACAGGCCTCAATGTGATCCCAAATATTCCTTTGCCAATTTTACAAATAGAGTGTTTCCAAACAGTTGAATCTATTGAAATGTTTAACTCTATGAGATGAGTCCACACATCACAAAGTAGTCTCAAAGATAGCGTCCTTCTGGTTTTTATCTGGATATATTCTGTTTTTTCTTATATGCCTCAATGGGCTCCCAAGTGTCCCTTTGCAGATACCACAAAAGTAGTGTTTCCAAACTGCTGAATCAAAGAAAGGTTTAACTCTCTGAGTTGAGTCCACACAATACAAAGCAGTTTCACAGATAGCTTCTTTCTCGTTTTTATCTAGGGATATTAGTTTTTTTCCCATAGGCCTCAAGAGGCTCCCAAAAGTCACTTTGCTGATTCTACAAAGAGTTTTTCCAACCTGCTGAATCAAAAGCAAGCTTTAACTCTGTGAGATGGATCCACACATCACAAAGCAGTTTCACACATAGCTTCTTTCCAGTTTTTATCTTGGAATATTGGGTTTTACCCCATAGGCCTCAATGGGGTCCCAAATGTCCTTTTGCAGTTTCTATAAACAGATATTTTTGCAAACTGCTGAATCAAAGGAAAGTTTAGCTCTGTGAGATAAATCAGCACATCAGAAAGCTGTTTCACAGGTAGATTATTTCTAGTTTTTGTCTGGGGATATTCAGTTTTTCTCAATGAACTACCAAATGTCTCTTTGCAGATTCTACAAAAAGAATGGTTCCAACACGCTGAATAAAAAAGAAATGGTTAACTCAGTGAGATGAATCCACACATCACAAAGCAGTTTTACAGATAGTTTCTTTCTAGTTTTTATCTGGGGATAAGTTCAACTTTCTACTATTAATGCACAGAAGAAAAAACAGTTTCACAGATACTTTTTTTCTAGTTTTTATCTGGGAATATTCCATTTTTCCCCATAGGCCTCAATAGGCTCTCAAATGTCCCTTCAGAGATTCTACGAAAAAAGGATTTCCACCCTGGTGAATCAAAATAGATGTTTAAGTCTGTGAGATGAATCCACACATCACAAAGCAGTTTTACAGGTACCTTCTTTCTAGTTTTTATTCAGGGCTATTCAGTTTTTTCCCATAGGTGCCAATGGGCTTTGAAATGTCCCTTCCCATATTCTATACAAAAAGTGTTTCCAACCAGCTGAATAAAATGAAAGGTTTAACTCTGTGAGGTGAATCCACAAATCACAAGCCAGTTTAACAGATAGCTGCTTTCTACTTTTTATTTGGGGATTTTGGGTTTTTCCCCTTATCTCAATGTGATCTCAAATGTCCCTTCACAGATTCTACAAAAAGAGTGTTTCCAACCTTTTGAATCAAAACAAAGGTTTAACTGAGATGAATGTACACATCACCAAGTGGTTTCACAGATAGCTTCTTTCTAGTTTTCATCTGAGGATATTCAGTTTTTCACTATAGGCCTCAAAGGGATCTAAAATGTTCTTTCATGAATTTTACAAAAAGAGTGTTTCCAAATTGCTGAATCATAAGAAAGGCTTAACTCTGAGATTAACCCACACATCACCAAGAAGTTTCACAGATCGCTTCTTTCTAGTTATTATTAGGGGAGATTCTGTTTTTCCCCATAGGCCACAATGGGCTCCCAAATGTACCTTTGACAATTCTCCAAAAAAAGTGTAACTGAAAAATCAAAAGAAAGTTTTAACTCTGTGAGATGAATCCACACATGTCAAAGCATTTTCACAGATAGCTTCTTTCTAGTTTTTATCTGGGGACATTCAGTTTTTCCCGATAGGCATCTATGGGCTCTCAAATGTCCCTTTGCAGATTCTACAAAAAAGTGTTTTCAACCTGCTGAATCAAAAGGAAGATTGACTGTCAGATGAATCCACACATCATAAATCAGTTTCACAGATAGTTTCTCTCTAGTTTTTATCTGAGATATTCTGTTTTTCTCCAAAGGCCTCAATAGGCTCCCAATTGCCCTTCACAGATTCTACAAAAAGAATATTTCCAACCTACTGAATTTAAGCAACGTTTAACTCTGTGATATGTATCCACTCATCACAAAGCAGTCTCAGGGATAGCTTCTTTCTAGTTTTTATCTGGGGATATTCCCTTTTTCTTTATAAGCCTCAATAGGCTCTCAAATGTCCCTTCACAAATTCTACAAAAAGAGTGTTTCCAAACTGCTGAATCAAAGGAAAGTTTTAACTCTCTGAAATGAATCCACACAACACAAAGCAGTTTCACAGATAGCTTCTTTCTGGTTTTTATCTGGGGATATTTGGTTTTTCCCTACAGGACTCAACGGGATCCTAAATGTCTCTGCATAGATTCTATGAAAAGGCTGTTTCCAACCTGCTGAATCAAAATCTAGCTTAAATTTTGTGCAATGAATACACACGTCACAAAGAAGTTTCACAGATAGATTATTTTTACTTGGGGATATTCAGATTTTTCCCATACACCCATATTGGATCCCAAATGTCCCTTTGCAGATTCCAGAAAAAGGTGTTTCCAACCAGCTGCATCATGCAATAGGTTTAACTCTGTTAGATGAATCCACACATCACAAATAAATTTCACAGATACTTTCTTTAAAGTTTTCATCTTAGGATACGGTGTTTTACTTCATAGGCCTCAATGGGAATTCCAATATCCCATTTCTGATTCTACAAAGAGACCATCTCCAACTTGTTGAAACAAAAGAAACGTTTAGCGCAGTGAAATGAATCCACACATTACCAAGCCGTTTCAAAAATAGCTGCCCAAGGTAATTTATAGATTCAATGCCATCCCCATCAAGCTACC
>NW_022325840.1:0-1108 GCF_002776525.5 Piliocolobus tephrosceles | reverse complement strand
ATAATTTATAATCCTTTGGGTATATACCCAGTAGTGGGATGGCTGGGTCATATGGTACATCTAGTTCTAGATCCTTGAGGAATCGCCATACTGTTTTCCATAATGGTTGAACTAGTTTACAATCCCACCAACAGTGTAAAAATGTTCCTATTTCTCCACATCCTCTCCAACAACTGTTGTTTCCTGATTTTTTAATGATTGCCATTCTAACTGGTGTGAGATGGTATCTCATTGTGGTTTTGATTTGCATTTCTCTGATGGCCAGTGATGATGAGCATTTTTTCATGTGTCTGTTGGCTGTATGAATGTCTTCTTTTGAGAAATGTCTGTTCATATCCTTTCCCCACTTTTGGATGGGGTTGTTTGTTTTTTTCTTGTATATTTGTTGGAGTTCTTTGTAGATTCTGGAAATGAGCCCTTTGTCAGATGAGTAGATTGCAAAAATTTTCTCCCATTCTGTAGGTTGCCTGTTCACTCTGATGGTAGTTTCTTTTGCTGTGCAGAATCTCTTTAGTTTAATTAGATCCCATTTGTCAATTTTGGCTTTTGCTGCCGTTGCTTTTGGTGTTTTAGACATGAAGTCCTTGCCCATGCCTATGTCCTGAATGGTACTACCTAGATTTTCTTCTAGGGTTTTTATGGTATTAGGTCTAACATTTAAGTCTCTAATCCATCTTGAATTAATCTTCGTATAAGGAGTAAGGAAAGGATCCAGTTTCAGCTTTCTACTTATGGCTAGCCAATTTTCCCAGCACCATTTATTAAATAGGGAATCCTTTCCCCATTTCTTGTTTCTCTCAGGTTTGTCAAAGATCAGATGGTTGTAGATGTGTGATATTATTTCTGAGCACTCTGTTCTGTTCCATTGGTCTATATCTCTGTTTTGGTACCAGTACCATGCTGTTTTGGTTACTGTAGCCTTGTAGTATAGTTTGAAGTCAGGTAGCGTGACGCCTCCGGCTTTGTCCTTTTGACTTAGGATTGTCTTGGCAATACGGGCTCTTTTTTGGTTCCATATGAACTTTAAAGCAGTTTTTTCCAATTCGGTGAAGAAACTCATTGGTAGCTTGATGGGGATGGCATTGAATCTATAAATTACCTTGGGCAG
>NW_022325839.1:0-1108 GCF_002776525.5 Piliocolobus tephrosceles | reverse complement strand
CTGCCCAAGGTAATTTATAGATTCAATGCCATCCCCATCAAGCTACCAATGAGTTTCTTCACCGAATTGGAAAAAACTGCTTTAAAGTTCATATGGAACCAAAAAAGAGCCCGTATTGCCAAGACAATCCTAAGTCAAAAGGACAAAGCCGGAGGCGTCACGCTACCTGACTTCAAACTATACTACAAGGCTACAGTAACCAAAACAGCATGGTACTGGTACCAAAACAGAGATATAGACCAATGGAACAGAACAGAGTGCTCAGAAATAATATCACACATCTACAACCATCTGATCTTTGACAAACCTGAGAGAAACAAGAAATGGGGAAAGGATTCCCTATTTAATAAATGGTGCTGGGAAAATTGGCTAGCCATAAGTAGAAAGCTGAAACTGGATCCTTTCCTTACTCCTTATACGAAGATTAATTCAAGATGGATTAGAGACTTAAATGTTAGACCTAATACCATAAAAACCCTAGAAGAAAATCTAGGTAGTACCATTCAGGACATAGGCATGGGCAAGGACTTCATGTCTAAAACACCAAAAGCAACGGCAGCAAAAGCCAAAATTGACAAATGGGATCTAATTAAACTAAAGAGATTCTGCACAGCAAAAGAAACTACCATCAGAGTGAACAGGCAACCTACAGAATGGGAGAAAATTTTTGCAATCTACTCATCTGACAAAGGGCTCATTTCCAGAATCTACAAAGAACTCCAACAAATATACAAGAAAAAAACAAACAACCCCATCCAAAAGTGGGGAAAGGATATGAACAGACATTTCTCAAAAGAAGACATTCATACAGCCAACAGACACATGAAAAAATGCTCATCATCACTGGCCATCAGAGAAATGCAAATCAAAACCACAATGAGATACCATCTCACACCAGTTAGAATGGCAATCATTAAAAAATCAGGAAACAACAGTTGTTGGAGAGGATGTGGAGAAATAGGAACATTTTTACACTGTTGGTGGGATTGTAAACTAGTTCAACCATTATGGAAAACAGTATGGCGATTCCTCAAGGATCTAGAACTAGATGTACCATATGACCCAGCCATCCCACTACTGGGTATATACCCAAAGGATTATAAATTAT
>NW_022325838.1:17194-19491 GCF_002776525.5 Piliocolobus tephrosceles | reverse complement strand
CTGCCCAAGGTAATTTATAGATTCAATGCCATCCCCATCAAGCTACCAATGAGTTTCTTCACCGAATTGGAAAAAACTGCTTTAAAGTTCATATGGAACCAAAAAAGAGCCCGTATTGCCAAGACAATCCTAAGTCAAAAGGACAAAGCCGGAGGCGTCACGCTACCTGACTTCAAACTATACTACAAGGCTACAGTAACCAAAACAGCATGGTACTGGTACCAAAACAGAGATATAGACCAATGGAACAGAACAGAGTGCTCAGAAATAATATCACACATCTACAACCATCTGATCTTTGACAAACCTGAGAGAAACAAGAAATGGGGAAAGGATTCCCTATTTAATAAATGGTGCTGGGAAAATTGGCTAGCCATAAGTAGAAAGCTGAAACTGGATCCTTTCCTTACTCCTTATACGAAGATTAATTCAAGATGGATTAGAGACTTAAATGTTAGACCTAATACCATAAAAACCCTAGAAGAAAATCTAGGTAGTACCATTCAGGACATAGGCATGGGCAAGGACTTCATGTCTAAAACACCAAAAGCAACGGCAGCAAAAGCCAAAATTGACAAATGGGATCTAATTAAACTAAAGAGATTCTGCACAGCAAAAGAAACTACCATCAGAGTGAACAGGCAACCTACAGAATGGGAGAAAATTTTTGCAATCTACTCATCTGACAAAGGGCTCATTTCCAGAATCTACAAAGAACTCCAACAAATATACAAGAAAAAAACAAACAACCCCATCCAAAAGTGGGGAAAGGATATGAACAGACATTTCTCAAAAGAAGACATTCATACAGCCAACAGACACATGAAAAAATGCTCATCATCACTGGCCATCAGAGAAATGCAAATCAAAACCACAATGAGATACCATCTCACACCAGTTAGAATGGCAATCATTAAAAAATCAGGAAACAACAGTTGTTGGAGAGGATGTGGAGAAATAGGAACATTTTTACACTGTTGGTGGGATTGTAAACTAGTTCAACCATTATGGAAAACAGTATGGCGATTCCTCAAGGATCTAGAACTAGATGTACCATATGACCCAGCCATCCCACTACTGGGTATATACCCAAAGGATTATAAATTATGCTACTACAAAGACACATGCACACGTATGTTTATTGCGGCACTATTCACAATAGCAAAGACTTGGAATCAACCCAAATGTCCATCAGTGACAGACTGGATTAAGAAAATGTGGCACATATACACCATGGAATACTATGCAGCCATAAAAAAGGATGAGTTTGCGTCCTTTGTAGGGACATGGATGCAGCTGGAAACCATCATTCTTAGCAAACTATCACAAGAAGAGAAAACCAAACACCGCATGTTCTCACTCATAGGTGGGAACTGAACAATGAGTTCACTTGGACTCGGGAAGGGGAACATCACACACTGGGGCCTATCAAAAATAGAAAGAAGGTATCTGTGAAACAGCTTTGTGATGTGTGGATTAATCTCATGGAGTTACACCTTCCTTTTGATTCAGCAGGTTGGAAACACTCTTCTTATAGAATGTGCAAAGGGACATTTTGGAGCATATTGTGACCAAAGGGGAAAAACTGAATATCCCCAGAAAAGAACTAGAAAGAAGTTATCATTGAAACTGGTTGGTGATGTGTGCATTTATCTCCCAGAGTTAAACCTTTTTTCTTTTTTTTTTTTTGAAGCAGGTTAAAACAAGTCTTTTTGTAAAATCTGCGAAGAGACATTTGGGAGCCCATTGAGGCCTATGGGAAAAACAGAATACTCCCTGATAAAAACTAGAAAACAGCTATCCCGGAAACTGCTTTGTGATTTGTGGATTCATCTCACAGCGTTAAACCTTTCTTTTGATTTCTCAGGTTGGAAACACTTTTTTGGTAGAATCTGCAAAGGGACATTTGAAGCCCATTACTGCCTGTTGGGAAAAACTGATTATCCCCAGGTAAATACTAGAAAGAAGCTATCTGGGAAACTGATTTCTGATGTGTGGATTTATCTCACAGAGTTAAACCTTTTTTCTGATGCTGCAGGTTGGAAACACTCTTTTTATAGAATATGTGGAAAGATATTCAGGAGCCCATTAGAGTCTATGGGGAAAAACAAAATAACCCCAGATAAAAAGTGGAAAGAAGGTATCTGTAAAAGTGCTTTCTGATGTCTGCATTCATCCCACAAAGTTAAATCTTTCTTTGTTTCAGCAGTTTGGAAACACTCTTTTTGTAGAATCTGTGAAGAGTCATTTGGGATCCTTTTGGGCCTTATTGGGAAAATCGAATATTCACTGATAAA
>NW_022325838.1:0-17094 GCF_002776525.5 Piliocolobus tephrosceles | reverse complement strand
TTAAACCTTTCTTTTTTTTTTTTTTTTTTTTGAGATGGAGTCTCGCTCTGTCACCCAGGCTGGAGTGCTGTGGCCGGATCTCAGCTCACTGCAAGCTCCGCCTCCCGGGTTCATGCCATTCTCCTGCCTCAGCCTCCCGAGTAGCTGGGACTACAGGCGCCGCCAACTCGCCCGGCTAGTTTTTTGTAATTTTTTTTTTTTAGTAGAGACGGGGTTTCACCGTGTTAGCCAGGGTGGTCTCGATCTCCTGACCTCGTGATCCGCCTGTCTCGGCCTCCCAAAGTGCTGGGATTATAGGCTTGAGCCACCGTGCCCGGCTAAACCTTTCTTTTCATTCAGAAGCTACCTGTGAAACTCTTTGGTGATGTGTTGATTCAACTCACAGAGTTAAAAGTTTCTTTTGATTCAGCAGGTTGGAGACACACGTTTTTTGTAGAATTTATGAAGGGGCATTTTGGAACTTATTGAGGTCTAAGGAGAGAAAGGAACATCGCCAGATAAAAACTTAAAAGAAGCTAAATTTGAAATTGCTTGGTGATGTTTGTATGCAAATCATATATTTAATCCTGTATTTTGATTCAGCAGATTGGAAACATTCTTTTTGTTGAATCTTTGAAGGGAGCCCTTCCCTATTTGGAAAAGCCATATATCCCTAGATAAGAGCTAGAAAGAAGATATCTGTGAAACTGCGTGGTGATGAGTGGATTCATCTCACAGAGTTAAACCTTTCTTTTGATTCACCCGGTTGGAACCACTCTTTTGTAGAATCTGCAAAGTAACATTTGGGAGCTCACTGGGGCCTAAGGGGTAAAGCCAAGTATCCCCCATAAAAACTAGAAAAACCCTACCTGTTAAACTGATTTGTGATTTTTGGATTCATCTCACAGAGTTAAAACTTTCTTTTGATTCAGCATCTTGGAAACATTCTTTATTTTAGAATCTGCAAAAGGAGATTTGGGATCCCATTGATACCTAGGGGGAGAAATCAAAAATCCCCAAATAAAAACTACAAAGAAGCTATCAGTGAAATTGTGTGGTGATGTGTGGATCCATATAACTGAGGTAAAACTTTTTTTTCATTCAGCAGGTTGTAAACACTCTTTTTGAAGTATCAGTGAAGGGATATTTAGGAGTCCATTGAGGCCTATAGGGAGAAACCAGGTATCCCCAGAAAAAAACAGAAAGAAGCTATCTGTGAAACTCCTTTGTGATGTATACATCCATCTCACATAGGTAAACCTTTCTGTTGATTCAGCAAAGGACATTTGGGAACCCATTAAGGTGTATGAAAAAAAATCTAATATCCCCAGGTAAGAACTATAAAAACCTATCTGCTAAACTTCTTGGTGATATGTGGATTTGTCTCACAGAGTTAAACTTTTCTTTTGATTCAGCAGGTTGGAAACACTCTTTTCAAAGAATCTGCAAAGGGACATGTGGGAGCCCATTGAGGCCTATGAGGAAAAACCTAATACTCCCTTATAAAACCTAGAAAGAAGCAAAATGTGAAACTGCTTTGGGATTTGTGGATTCAACTCACAGAGTTAAAGTTTTCTTTTGATTCAACAGATTGGAAACAGTGTTTTTGCAGAATATGTAAAGGGACACTTTGGAGCTTATGGAGGCCTATGGAAAAAAAAAAGTATGTCCCCAGATAAAAGCTAGAAAGAAACTATTTGTAAAACTGGTTGGCAATATGTCAATTCATCTCACAGAGGTAAACCTTTCTTTTGATTCAGCAGGTTGGAAACACTATAATTGTAGAAACCACGAAGTGACATTTGGGAGCCAATTGAGGCCTATGGAAACAAACTTTCCATTGATTCAGCAGGTTGGAAGTACACTTTTTGTAGAATCTGTGAAGGGATATTTAAGAACCCAGTGAGGCCTAAGGGGAAAATCAAATATCCTTACGTAAAAATTAGAAAGTAGCTATCTGTGAAACTGCATGGTCATGTGTGGTTTCATCTCACAGAGTTAAACCTTACTTTTGATTCAGCAGGTTGGAAGCACATTTTTTGGAGAATTTGTGAAGGACATTTGAGATTACCTTGAAGCCTATGAGGAAAAACCTAATATTTCCAGGTAGAAAAATAGAAACTATCTGTGAAACTGCTTTAAGACGTGGGAGTTCAACTCACAGAGTTAATCCTTCCTTTGTTTAAGTAGGTTAATAACACTCTTTGTGTAAAATTTGCATAGGGACATTTGGAAGCTTATTGAAGTCTTTGGGGAAAAACAAATATACCAAGATAAAAACTAGAAAAAATCTCTCTCTGAAACTGGTTTGTGGTGTCTGGATTCATCGTACAGAGTTAAACCTTTCTTTTCATTCAGCAGATTAGAATACGTTTCTGTAGAATCTGCAAGGGGACATATTGGAGCAAATTGAGGTTTATATGGAAATACCAAATATCCCAAGATAAAAACTAGAAAGAAACTGTCTGTGAAACTGCTTGGGGATGTGTGGATTCATTTCACAGAGTAAACCCTTATTTTGTATTCAGCAGGTGGGAAAGACTCTTTTTGTTGAATCTGCAGAGTGACATATGGGAGCCCATTAATGTCTGGGGAAAAAGCAAGTATCTCCAGATAAAAACTAGAAAAAGTTTTTGTGAAACTGTTTGGGGATGTGTGGATTCATCTCCCAGAGACATACTTTTCTTTTTGTTCACCAGGTAGGAAACACTTCTTTTATATTATCTGTGAAGAAACATTTGAAATCACATTGAGTCCTATGGGGACTCAATATTTTCAGGTAAAAACTAGAAAGAAGATATCTGTAAAGCTGCATAGGGGTAATTGGAAGCCCATTGAGGCCTACGGGGAAACACAGAATATGCCCAGATATAAACTAGAAAAAAGCAATCTGTGAAATTGCTTTGAGATGTATGGCTTCATATAGTAGAGTTAAAATTTTCTTTTGATTCCTTAGATTGGAATCCCTCATTTTGTAGAAACTGTGAAGGGACTTTTGGGAGCTCATGAAAACCTATGGGGAAATACTGAATATCCCCAAGTGAAAATTAGAAACAAGCTATCAGTGAAACTGCTTGGTGATGTGTGGATTCATCTCACAGAATAAAACCTTTGTTTTGATTCATCAGTTTGAAAATACTCTTTTTGTAGAATCTGCAATGGCATATTTGGGAGCCCATTGTGACCTATGGGAAAAAGCAGAGTATCCCCAGGTACAAGATGGAAAGAAGGTATCTGAAAAACTGCTTGGTGATATGTGGACTACTCGCACAGAATTAAACCTTTCTTTTCATTCAGTAAGTTGCAAACACTCTTTCTGTAGAATCAGCTAAAAGGATGTTTGGGTACCCATTGAGGCCTATAGAGAAAAACTGAATATCTCCAGATAAAAAGTAGAAAGAAGCTATCTGTGAAACTTATTCGTGATGTGTAGATTCATCTCACAGATTTAAACCTTTCTTTTGAAACAGGAGGACAGGAAACCCTTTTTTTGTCGCGTCTGTGAAGTGACATTTGAGAGTCCATTTAGGCCTATGGGGAAAAAGTGAATATCCCCAGATAAAAACCAGAAAGTAGCTATCTGTGAAACTGCTTGGTAATATGCGGATTCGTCTCCCATAGTTAAACCTTTCTTTTGATTCAGCAGCTTGAAAACTATACTTTCATAGAACGTGCAAAGGAACACTTGGGAACTCATTAAGGTCTATTGGAAAAAATCAAATATTCCCAGGCAAAAACTAGAAAGAAGTTATCTGTAAAACTGCTTGGTATTGCCTGGATTCATCTCACAGAGGTAAAACTTTCTTTGGAATCAGCAGGTTAGAATCACTCTTTTTGTAGAATGTGTGAAGGGAAATTTGGGAGCCCTTTGAGGTCTATGGGGAAAATCTAAATATCACTGGATAAAATGTAGGAAGAAGCTATCTGTGAAACTCCACGGTGATGTGTGGATTAATCTCACAGAGTTAAATGTTTTGTTTGATTTAGCAGCTAAAAAGATCTTTTTCTAGAATCTGTGAAGGAACACTTTGGACACATTGAGACCTATTGGAAAAAACAGAATATCCCCAGATAAATACTAGAAAAAAAATAACTGAAACTGCTTGCTGATGTGTGGCTTCAACTTTCAGAGGTAAAACTTTCTTTTTATTCAGCAGATTGGAAACAATCTTTTTGTGGAATCTGTGAAGGGACGTTTGGGAGCCCATTGAGGCCTGTGGGAAAAAAGCTGTCTGTGAAACTTCTTGTTGACGTCTGGATCCATGTAAAAGATTTAAAACTTTCTTTAGATACAGCAGGTTGGAAGCACTTTTTGAGAAATCTGCAAGGGGACATTTGTGGTCCCTTGAAGCCTGTGGGGAAAAATTGAACATCCCTAGATATAAACTAGAAATAAGCTATCTGTGAAACTGCTTGGTGATGTGTGAATTCAACTCACAGAATTAAAACTTTCTTTTGATTCAACAGGTTGGAAACAATTTTGTATAGAATCTGTGAAGGGATATTTGGGAGCCCTTTGAAGCCTATGGGGAGAAACCTAATATCCAAAGATAAAAACTAGAACAAAACTCTCTATGAAACAGCTTGGATGTGTGGATTCATCTTACAGAGTAAAACTTTTCTTTTGATTCAGCAGGTGGTAAACACTCTTTTTGTAGAATCTGTGATGGGACATTTAGCACCCTTGAATGCCTTAAAAAATACCAAATATCTTCACATGAAAACTAGAAAGAATCTATCTGTGAAGCTGCTTGGTGATATGTGCAATCATCACACAGATTTAAACCTTTCTTTTGATTCAGCAGGTTGGAAACACTTTTTTTTTTTTTTAGAGTCTGTGAAGGGACATTTAGGAGCCCATTGAGGCCTATGAGCAAAAGCCCAACATCTTCAGATAAAAACTAGAAGGAAGCCATTTGTGAAAGTGTTTGATTATGTGTGGATTCATCTCAGAGTTAAACATTTCTTTTGATTCAGCAGGTTGTAAACAATCTTTGTGTAGATTCTGTGAATAGACATTTGGTAGCCCATTGAGACCAATGGGAAAATCTGAGTATTTCCAGATAAAAACTAGTAAGAATCTATATGTGAAATTGCTTGGTGATGTGTGGATTCATATTCCAGAGTTAAACCTTTCTTAATTACTAGGTTGAAGACAATCTTTTCCAAAATCTGAGAAGGGACCTTGGCAGCCCATTGAGGCCTATGGGGAAAAAACAAATGCTGACAGATAAAAACTAGAAAGAATCTATCTTTGAAACTGCTTGGTGATTTGTGGATCCATGTCAAAGAGTTAAACCTTTCTTTCTATTCAGAAGGTTGGAAACCCTCTTTTCGTAGAATCTATGAGGGGACATTTGGGAGCCCATTGAGGCCTAAGGGGGAAAACTGTATATCCCAGGATGAAAACTAGAAAGAAGCTATCTGTGAAACTGCTTGGTGATGTGTGTATTTATCTCACAGTGCTAAAACTTATTTGGATTCAATAGGTTGGAAACACTCTTTTTGTAAAATATGCAAAGAGATATTCGGGACTTCATTGAAGCCTATGGGGAAAATGGAATATCCCCAGATAAAAACTAGCATGAAGCTATCTGTCAAATTCGTTTGTATGTGTGGATTCAACTCACAGAGTTAAACCTTTCTTTTGATTCAGCAAGTTGGAGTTACTAATTTGTAGAATCTGTGGAAAGACATTTGGGATACCAATGAGGCCTATGGAGAAAATCCTAATAACTCCAGATAAAAACTAGAAAGAAGCTATCTGTGAAACTGCTTTGAAATGAGAGGATTAATCTCACAGACATAAACCTTTCTTCTGATTCAGCAGGTTGGGAACCATCTTTTTGTAGAATCTGTGAAGGGACATTTGGGAACCCATTGGGGCATGTGAGGAAAAAATATCCAGAGATAGAAACTAGAAAGGAGATATCTGTGAAACTGCTTCGTGATGTGTGGATTCATCTCACAGAGTAACACCTTTCTCTTGATTCAGCAATTGGAAGCAGTCTTTCTGTAGAATCTTGGAAAAAACATTTCAGAGCCATTGAGGCTTACGGGAAAAAATCGAATATATCCAGAAAAAAAAATAGAACGTAGCAATCTTTGGAAAGACTTGGTAATATGTGGATTCATCTCACAGAGTTAAAACTTTCTTGTGATTCAGCAGGTTGAAGACATTCTTTTTGTAGCGTCTGTGAATGGATATTTAGGAGTCCACTGTGGCCTAGGGAGCAAAACAGAAACTCCCCAGATAAAAACCAGAAAGCAGTTCTCTGTGAACGTGCTTTGTGATGTGTGGATTCAACTCAGAGAGTAACACCATTCTTTTGATTCAGCAGATTGGAAACACTCTTTTTGTAGAATCTCTGAAAAGACATTTTAGAGTGATTGTGGCCTATGGAGAAAACCGAATATCCCCAGATAAAAACTAGAAAGAAGCAACCTGTGAAAGTGCTTTTTGATGTGTGGATTCATCTCACAGAGAAACATCTTTCTTTTGATTTAGTAGTTTTGAAACTCTGTTTTTGTAGAATCTGCAAAAAGATGTTTCAGATTCCATTGAGGCTTATGGGAAAAAAACAAATACATTTAGATAAAAGCTAGAGAAAAGCACTCTGTGAAATAGTTTGGTGATATGTGGATTCACCTAACAGAATGAAAACTGTGTTGTGATTCTGCATGTTGGAAACACTCTTTTTGTAGAATCTACAAAGTAATATTTGGGAACCCATTGAGGCCTATGGAGTGAAACCAAATATTTCTAGATAAAAACTAGAAAGAAGCTATTTGTGAAACTGCTTGGGGATGTGGGGATTCACCTCATAGAGTTAAACTTTTCTTTTAAGTCAGCAGGTGAAAACACTCTTTTTGTAGAATATTTGAAGAAATATTTGGGAGCCCATTGAGGCCTAGGGGAAAAATCCTAAAATCACCAGATAAAAACTAGAGAGAAACTAACTGTGAAACTGTTTGGTGATGCATGGATTCATCTTACACAGTTAAAACTTTCTTTTGTTTTGGCAGGTTGGACACACTCTTTTTGTAGAATGTGCAAAAGGACATTTGGGAGACCAATGAGGCTTATGGAAAAAAATGCTGAATATCCTCAGATAAAAACTAGGAAGAAGCTATCTATCGTTTCACAAAGCAGTTTTGCTTTCTGACGTGTGAATACATCTCACAGAGTTCAACCTTTCTTTTGATTCAGCGAGTTCAAAACACTTTGTTTTTAGAATCTGCAAATGGACATTTCAAAGTCCATTGAGGTCTGTGAGGAAAAAGTGAATCTCTCTAGATAAAAACTAGAAAGATGCTATCTGTGAAACTGCTTGGTGATGTTAGGATCATCTCACAGAATTAAACCTTTTTTGGATTCAGCAGGTTGGAGTTACTTTTTTTGTAGACTCTGTGAAGGGACAATTTGGAGCCCATTGTGGCCTATGGGGAAAAAACCAATATCCCCAGATAAAAACTAGAAAGAATCTGTCTGTGAAACTGCTTGGTGATATGTCGATTCAACTAACAGCATTAAACATTTCTTTTGATTCAGCAGTTTGGAAACACTCTTTTTTGCAGAATCTGTGAAGTGACATTTGGGAGTCCATTGAGGCCTAATGGTAAAAACAGAATATCCTCTGTTACAAACTATGAAGAAAGTATCTGACACTGCTTCAAGATATGTAGATTCATTTCACAGAGTTAAACCTTTGTTTTGATTCAGCATGTTGAGAAGACTTCTTTTGTAGAATCTGTGAAGTGATATTTTGGAGCCCATTAAAGCCTATGGAGAAAAACTGAATATTCCCAGATAAAAACTAGAAAGAAGTTATTTGTGAAACTGCTTGGTGATGTGAAGATTCACCTCACAAAGGTAAACCTTTCTTTTGATTCAGCAAAGTGGAAACACTCTTTTTGTAGAACCTGTGAACAAACATTTCAAAGCTCATTGAGGTCTATGGGGAAAAACTGAACATTCCCAGATTAAAACTAGAAAGAAACAATCTGTGAAACTGCTTTGTGATGTGCAGATTCATCTCAAGAGTTAAACCTTTCTTTTTTATTCAACTAATTGGAAAGACACTTTTTGTATAATCTGCAAAGGGACATTTGAGGATCGATTGTGGCCTAGGGTTAAAAACAGAAAATCCTCAGGTACCTACTAGAAACAAACTATCTGTTGAACTTCCTGGTGATGTGTGGACTCATCTCACAGAGTTAAAACTTTCTCTCTTTCTCTGTACTCAGCAGATTGAAAACACTCTTTTAGTAAAATCTATGAAGAGACTTTCAGAGCCCTTTGACACCTAAGGGAAGAAAATGAATATCTCCAGATAGAATGTAGAAAGAACTTATCTGTGAAACTGCTTGGTGATATGTGGATTAATCTCACTGAGTTAAACCTTTATTTTAATTCAGCAGGTTGGAAACACTCTTTTTGTAGCATCTCCGAAGGGACATATTGAAGTTTATTGAATCCTATGGGAAAAAAATGAAAATCCCAACTTACAAACTAGAAAGAAGCTATCTGCGAAACTGCTTGGTGATGTTTGGATTCATCTCACAGAGTTCAATCTTTGTTTTCATTCTGCTTGCTGGAAAACTCCTTTTGTAGAATCTACAGAGGGACAATTGGGAACACACTGAGGCCTGAGAGCAAAATTGAATATCCCCAGATAAAAACTAGAAGGAAGATATTTGTGAAAATTCTTGGTGATGTGTAGATTCATCACACAGAAATACACCTTTCTTTTGATTTAGCAGGTTGGAAACACTCTTTTTGGAGAAGCTGCAAAAGCACATTTTGGATACCACTGAGGCCTAAGAGGAAAAACAGAATATTCCAACATACAAACTAGAAAGAAGGTATCTGTGAAACTGCTTTCAGATGAGTGGATTCACCTCATGGAATTAAAACTTTGTTTTGATTGAGCAGGTTGGAAACACTGTTTTTGTAAAATGTGTGAAGGGATATTCAGGAGTCCTTGGAGGTCTATGGGAAATAACAAAATTTTCCCGATAAAACTAGTAAGATTCAATCTGTTAAGCTGCTTGTTGATGTGTAGATTCATCTCAGAGGGTTAAACCTTTGTTTTGATTCGGCAGATTGGAAGCACTTTCTTTGTAGAATGTGCAAAGGGACATTTTGGTGTCCATTGCGGCCTAGGAGGAAAACCAGAAAATCCCCAGTTAGAAACTAGAAAGAAGCTATCTCAGAAACTGCTTGGTGATACGTGGATTCATGTCACAGAGTTAAACCTTTCTTTGGATTCAGCAGGTTGGAAACACTCTTTTTGTAAATTCTGCAAAGGGACATTAGGGAGTACTTTGAGACTAATGAAGAAGGAGTTAATATCCCCAGATAAAAACTAGAAAGAAGATATCTGTGAAACTGCTTAGTGGTTTGCGGATTCATCTCACAGAGTTAAACCTTTTTTTGGTTCAGCAGGTTGGAAACACTCTTTTTGTAGAATCTGTGGAAAGACTTTTCAGAGTCCATTGAGTATTATGGAGAAAATCTGAATATCTGCAGATAAAAATGAGAAAGAAGCAATCTGTGAAATGGTTTGGTTATATGTAGAGTCATCTCAGAAAGTTCGGATACAGCAGGTTCAGAACACTCTTTTTGTAGAATCTGCGAATGGACTTTTCAAGCCCATTGAAGCCTATGGGGAAAAATTGAATGTACCCAGATAAAAAGTAGAAGGAAGCTATCTGTGAAACTGCTTTGTGATGTGTGGATGCATTTCACAGAGTTAAACCTTTCTTTTGATTCACCAATTTGGAAACACTCTTTTTGTAGAATGTACAAAGGCACATTTGCAAGCCCATTGTTTTCTTTTTGTAGAACCTGCAAAAGAGTGTATGGGAGTCCTTTGAGGCCTATAGGGAAAAACTGAATATCCCCACATAAAAAATAGAAAGAAGCCATCTGTGAAGCTGCTTGCTAATGTGTGGAATCATCTCACAGAGTTAAACATTTCTTTTGATTCAATAAGTTAAAAGCACTCTTTTTGCAGAATCTGCGAAGAAATATTTGGGATCCCATTGAGGTCTACTGGAAAAAAAAAACTAATATCCCCACATAAAAACTAAAAAGAAGAGATCTGTGAAACTGCTTTAAGATGTGTGGATACAGCATGCAGTGTTAAGCCTTTCTTTTGGTTCAGCAGGGTGTAAAATCTTTTCATAGAATCTACAAAAAAACAATTGTGATCCCATTGAGGACTATGTTGAAAAAAACTAATATCCCCAGATAAAACTAGAAAGAAGCTATGTGTTAAACTGCTTTGTGATGTGTGGATTCATGTCATGGAGTTAAAACTTTCTTTGGATTCACCAGCTTGGAAACACACTTTTTGTGGCATCTCTGAATGGACATTTGGGAGTCCATTTAGGTCAAGGGTAAAAAATGAATATCTCCAGATAAAAACTAATAAGAAACTATGTGTGAAATTGCTTGGTGATGGGTGGATTCATCTCACAGAGTTAAACATTTCTTTGATTCAGTGAATTGGAGACACCTTTTCTGCAACATCTGCAAAGGGACTATTGGGGGCCCATTGAGGCCTATGGGGAAAACAGAAAATCCCCAGTTAAAAACTAGAAAGAAGATATCGATGAAACTGCTCTGTGATGTGTGGATCCATATCAAAGTGTTAAAACTTTCTTTTGATTCAGCAGGTTGGAAAAATCATTTTTGTATAATCTGCAAAGGGCCATTTTGGAGCCTATTGAGGCCCATGGGGCAAAACCGAATAACTCCAGGTAAATAGTAGAAAGAAGCTATCTGTGAAACTGCTTGGTGATGTGTGGATTAATCTCACAAAGTTAAAACTTTCTTGGGACTCACCAGGTTGGAAACATTCTTTTTGGAAAATATGCAAAGGGACATTTTTGAGTCAATTAAGGTCTATGGGGAAAAAGGGATTATCCCAGGATAAAAACTAGAAGGAATCTATCTGTGAAACTGATTGGTGATGGGTGGATTCGTCTCACCAAGTTAAACCTCTCTTTTGATTCAGCAGGTTGGAAGCACTTTTTTATAGAAAATGTGAAGAAACATTTGGGAGTCCAATAAGGCCAATTGGGAAATACTGAATATCCCAAAATAAAAACTACAAAGAAGCTATCTGTGAATCTACGTGGTGATGTGTGGATTCATCCCACAGAGTGAAACATTTCTTTTCATCCAGCAGTTTGGACACACTGTTTTTGTAGAATCTGCAAATGCATATTTGGGATCACATTGAGTCCTATGGTGAAAAAGAAAATATCTCAGATAAAAACTAATAAGAAGTTTTCTGAGAAACTGCTTTGTGATGTGTGCATTCCTCTCATGGAGTTAAAACTTTCTTGCAATTTAGCAGCTTGGAAACACTGTTTTTGTCCATTCTGTGAATAGACATTTGAGAGCTCATTGAGACCTATGGGGAAGAAGGGAATATCCCATGACACAAACTAGAAGAAAGCTATCTGAGAAACTACTTTGGAAAGTGTGCATTTATCTCACAGAGATAAACCACTATTTTCATTCAGCAGTTAGGAAACTCTGTTTCTGTAGATTCTGTGTAGGGATATTTGGGAGTTGATTGAGACCTATGGTGAAAAACAAAATATCTTCACATAAAAGCTAGAAAGTTTTCTGAAAAATTGCTTTTCAATTTCTGCATTCATCTCACAGAGTTAAACATTGCTTTTGATTCAGCAGTTTGGAGCAACAGTTTTTGTCCATTCTGCAAACAGACATTTGAGAGCTCATTGAGGCCAATGGCGAAAAAGTGAATGTTCCAGCAAAAAATCTACGTGGAAGCTATCAGAGAAACCTCTTTGTGATGTGGGCATTCATCTTGCAGAGTTAAACGTTTCTTTACATTCAGCATTTTGGAAACACTGTTTTTGTAAAATCTGCAAAGTGTGTTTGGGAGTGCATTTAGGTTTATGGTAAAAAAGAAAATATCCTCACATGAAAACTATAAAGAAGCTTAATGAGAAAATGCTTCATGATGTGTGCATTCATCTCACAAAGTTAAACCTTTCTTTTGATTCTGCTGTTTGGAAACACTGCATTTGTCCATTCTGCGAATGGATATTTGGGAGCTCATTGAGGCCAAATGTGAAAAAACGAGTATCCCTTGATAAAAACTAGAAGGAAGGTATCTGAGGAACTGCTTTGTGATGAATGCATTCATCTCACCAAGTTAAACCTTACTTTTCATTTAGCAGGTTCTAATCCCTCTTTTTGTAGAAACTGCAAAGGGATATGGGAGTGCAGGGAGGCCTATGGTGGAAAAAAATATTTCTTCAGATAAAAACAGAAAGAAGCTATGTGAAAAGTGCTTTGTGATGTGTGCATTCATCTCACAGAGTTAAACCTTTCTGTTGATTCAGCCGTTTGGAAATACTGTTTTGCCCATTCTGTGAATGGACATTTGGGACCTCATTGAGGCCAATCAAAACAAAGTGAATATCCCAGAATAAAACCTAGAAGGAAGGTATCTGAGGAGTGGCTTTGTGATGTGTGCATTCATCTCTCTGAGTTAAACTTTACTTTTCCTTCAGTAGTTTGGAAACACTGTTTTTGTAGAATCTGCAAAAGGATGTTTGGGAATGCATTGAGGCCTATGGTGAAAAAGAAAATATCTTCAGCTAAATACTAGAAATAAGTTTTCTGAGAAACTACTTTGTGATGTGTGCATTCAGCTCACAGAGTTAAACCTTTCTTTTGATTCAGCAATTTGGAAATACTGTTTTGTATATTTTGGAGCTCATTGAGGCCCATGGTGAAAAAGTGAATATACCAGAATAAAAACTAGAGGAAAGCTATCTGAGGGCCCACTTTGTGATGTGTCCATTCATCTCGTTAAAGTTTTCTTTTCATTCTGCATTTTGGAAACACTGTTTTTGGAGAACCTGCAAAGGGATATTTGGGAGCACATTGAAGCCTTTGGTGGAAAAGAAAATATCTTCAGGTAAAAACTAGAAAGAAGTTTTCTGTGAAACTACTTTTTGATGTGTGCATTCATCTCACAGAGTTCAACATTTCTTTTGATGTAGTTTGGAAACACTGTTTTTATCCATTCTGCAAATGGACAATGTAGAGATCTTTGAGACAATTTTGAAAATTCATATACCCCAGGATAAAAACATGAAGGAAGCTCTCTCAGAAACCATTTTGTGATGTGTGCATTCACCTCTCCGAGTTAGATATTTCTTTTCATTCATCACTTTGGAAACACTGTTTTTGTAGAATCTATGAAGGGATATTTGGGAGTACATCAAGGCCTATGGTGAAAAAAAATCCTCAGATAAAAACTAGAAAGATGCTGTCTGTGAAACTTCTTTGTGATGTGTGAATTCATCTCACAGAGTTATATCTTTCTTTACATTCAGCACACTGGAAACAGTTTTTCTAGAATCTGCAGAGGGACTTTTGGGAGACAATTGATGCCAATGGGGAAAAAAGGAATATCTCCAGTTAAAAACTATAAAGAAGCTGTCTGTGAAACTGCTTTGTGATGTGTAGATGTCTCTTACAGAGAAAATAGTTTCTTTTGATTCAACACGTTGGAAACACTCTTTTTCTGGAATCTACAAAGTGACATTTTTGAACCCATTGTGGCCTATGGGGAAAAACTGACTATCCCCATATAAAAATGAGAAAGAGGCTATCTGTGAAACTGATTTATGATGAGTGGATTTCTTTCACAGACTTAAATCTTCCTTTTGATGCAGCAGGTTGGAAACACTCTTTTTGTAGAATCTCTGAAAGTACTTTTGAAAGCCCTTTGAGGCCTATGGGAAAAATTGAGTATCACCAGATAAAAACTAGAAAGAAGCTATCAGAGAAGCTGCTTTGTGATGTGTGGATTCATCTCCCAGAGTTAAACCTTTCTTTTGATGCAGCAGGCTGGAAACACTCTTTTTCTAAAATCTGCAAAAGGATATTTGGGAGCCTATTGAGACCTATGGGGAAAAAAGTAATATCCCCAGAGAAAAACTAGAAACAAGCTATCTGTGAAACGGCTTGGTAACGTGTGGATTTATCTCAGAGATAAACCTGTCTTTTGATTCAGTATGTTGAAAAAACTTTTTGTTCTAGATCTCTGAAGGGACATTTGAGAATCAGTTGAGGTCTATGGGGAAAAGCCAAATATCCACCTGTGAAAACTAAAAAGAAGCTACCTGTGAATCTGCTTTATGCTTTGTCAATTCATCTCACAGAGTTACATTTTTAATTTGATTCAGCAAGTTGGAAACACTCTTTTTGGAGATTCTTGGAATGGACATTTGCGTGCCCAGTGAGGTCTCTGGAGAAAAACAGAATATCCCCAGATAAAAACTAGAAAGCAGCTATTTGTGAAACTACTATGTGATGTGTGGGTTTATCTCACAGAGTTAAACCTTTCTTTTGATTCAACAGCTTGAGAAGCTCTTTTTAGAGAATCTGCAAAGGAATATTTGGGAGCCCATTGAGGCCTACAGGGAAAAGTCAAATATCCCAATATAGAAAATCTAAGGAAGCTATGTGTGAAACTGATGTAATGTGTGGATTCATCTCACAGAGTTAAACCATTCTTTTGATTCAGCAGGTTGGAACAATCTCTTTGAAGCATCTACGAAGCGACATTTTGAAGCCCATTGAGGCCTATGGGGAAAATCCAAATATTCTCAGAGAAAAACTAGAAAGAAGCTATCTGTGAAACTGCTTTGTGATGTGTGGATTCGTATCAGAGAGTTAAACTTTTTTTTTGATTCAGTAATTTGGAAACACTTTTGTTGGAGAATCCACAAAGGGACATTTAGGAGACCACTTTGGCCGATAGGATAAAACAAATATTCCCATAAAAAATGTAGAAAGAAGCTACCTGAGAAACTGTTTCATGGTGTGTGGATTCCGCTGACAGAGTTAAAACTTTTTTTCAATTCAGCAGGTTGGAAACAATCTTTTTTGAGAATCTGCAAAGGGACATTTAGGAGCCTATTGAGGCCTATGAGAAAAAACCAACTATCCCCAGACAAAAACTAGAAAGAAGCTATATGTGAAATTGCTTTTTGATGTGTGTGTTCATCTTTCTTTAGATTCAGCATTTTGGAAACACTCTTTGTGTAGAGTCTGCAAAGGGACATATAGGAGCACTTTGAGGCCTATGGGGAAAAAACAAATATTAGCAGAAAAGAACCTAAAAGAATCTATCTGTGAAACTGCTTTGTGATGTGTGGATTCATCTCACAGAATTAAACGTTGCTTTTGATTCAGCAGGTTGGAAACACTTTTTTTTTTTTCTAGAATCTATGAAATAACATTGGAAACCCATTGAATTCTATGGGGAAAAACTGAATATCCCTAGATAAAAACTAGACAGAGGCTACCTGTGAAACTGCTTTGTGATGTGTGGATTCATTGCACAGACTTTAAAACTTTATTTTGATTCTGCATGTAGGAAACATTCTTTTGGTAGGAACCGCAAAAGGACAATTTGGAGCCCACTCAGGTGTATGGGCAAAACACAACACCACTAGATGAAAACTAGAAGGAAGCTTACTGAGAAACTGCTTTGTGATGTGTCAATTCATCTCACAGAGTTAACCCTTTCTTTTGATTCGGCAGATTTGAAACACTTTTTTGTAGAATGAGTGAAGGGACATTTGGGAGCCCATTGAGGTCTATGGGGAAAAACTTAATAACCTTTGATAAAAACTAGAAAAAAGCTATCTGTGAAATGGCTTTATGATGTATGCATTCATCTCACAGAGTTAGACATGTCTTTTGATTCAGCATGTTGGAAACACTTTTTTTTCTAGAATTTATGAAGGGAAATTTGGGAACCAATTGAGGCCTATGGGGAAAAACAGAATATCCACAGATAAAACTACAAAGAAACTACCTGTGAAACTGCTTTGTGATGCGTGAATTCATTGTACAGGGTTAAATATTTCTGTTGATTCAGCAGGTTGGATACACTCTTTTTGGCGTATCTGCAAAGGGACATGTTGGAGCCCACTGAGGCCTATGGGGAAAATAGAATATCTGCAGATAAAAACTAGAAAGAATCTATCTGCAAAACTGCTTTGTGATGTCTGTATTCATCTCACAGAGGTACACCTTTCTTTTTTTTTCAGCAGGTTAAAAGCACTCTTTTTGTAGAATCTGCGAAGAGACATTTGGGAGTAAATTAAGGCCTATAGGGAAAAACTGAATATCCCCATGTAAAAACTAGAAAGAAGCTACCTGTGAAATTGCTATGTGATATGTGGATGCATTTCACAGAGTGAAACATTACTTTTCATTCAGCAGGTTGGAAATACTATTTTCATAGCATCTACAAAGAGACATTTGGGAGCAAATTTGGGCCTAGGAGAAAAACCAAATATCTCCAGATAAATACTAGAAAGAAGCTATCTGTGAAATGGCTTTTTAATGTGTGGGTTCATCTCACCGAGTTAAATTTCTTTTGATTCAGCAGGTTGGAAACATTCTTTTTGTAGAATCTGCAAAGTGACATTTTGGAGCCCATTGAGGTCTACGGGGAAAAACAGTATATCCCCATATAAAAACTAGAAAGAAGCTATATGTGAAGCTGCTTTGTGATGTGTGGATTCCTCTCACAGGGTTAAACCTTTCTTTTGATTCAGCATGATGGAAACACTCTTTTTGTAGAATCTGGAAAGGGACATTTGAGAGCCCATTGAGCCCTAAAGGGGAAAACCAAACATCCCCAGATTAAAAACTAGAGAGAAGCTATTTTTTTTTTATTATACTTTAAGTTCTAGGGTACATGTGCATAACGTGCAGGTTACATATGTATACATGTGCCATGTTGGTGTGCTGCACCCATCAACTCGTCAGCACCCATCAATTCATCATTTATATCAGGTATAACTCCCCAATGCAATCCCTCTCCCCTCCCCCCTCCCCATGATAGGCCCCAGTGTGTGATGTTCCCCTTCCCGAGTCCAAGTGAGCTCATTGTTCAGTTCCCACCTATGAGTGAGAACATGCGGTGTTTGGTTTTCTCTTCTTGTGATAATTTGCTAAGAATGATGGTTTCCAGCTGCATCCATGTCTCTACAAAGGACGCAAACTCATCCTTTTTTATGGCTGCATAGTATTCC
>NW_022325837.1:2397-19491 GCF_002776525.5 Piliocolobus tephrosceles | reverse complement strand
GGAATACTATGCAGCCATAAAAAAGGATGAGTTTGCGTCCTTTGTAGAGACATGGATGCAGCTGGAAACCATCATTCTTAGCAAATTATCACAAGAAGAGAAAACCAAACACCGCATGTTCTCACTCATAGGTGGGAACTGAACAATGAGCTCACTTGGACTCGGGAAGGGGAACATCACACACTGGGGCCTATCATGGGGAGGGGGGAGGGGAGAGGGATTGCATTGGGGAGTTATACCTGATATAAATGATGAATTGATGGGTGCTGACGAGTTGATGGGTGCAGCACACCAACATGGCACATGTATACATATGTAACCTGCACGTTATGCACATGTACCCTAGAACTTAAAGTATAATAAAAAAAAAATAGCTTCTCTCTAGTTTTTAATCTGGGGATGTTTGGTTTTCCCCTTTAGGGCTCAATGGGCTCTCAAATGTCCCTTTCCAGATTCTACAAAAAGAGTGTTTCCATCATGCTGAATCAAAAGAAAGGTTTAACCCTGTGAGAGGAATCCACACATCACAAAGCAGCTTCACATATAGCTTCTTTCTAGTTTTTATATGGGGATATACTGTTTTTCCCCGTAGACCTCAATGGGCTCCAAAATGTCACTTTGCAGATTCTACAAAAAGAATGTTTCCAACCTGCTGAATCAAAAGAAATTTAACTCGGTGAGATGAACCCACACATTAAAAAGCCATTTCACAGATAGCTTCTTTCTAGTATTTATCTGGAGATATTTGGTTTTTCTCCTAGGCCCAAATTTGCTCCCAAATGTCTCTTTGTAGATGCTATGAAAATAGTATTTCCAACCTGCTGAATGAAAAGTAATGTTTCACTCTGTGAAATGCATCCACATATCACATAGCAATTTCACAGGTAGCTTCTTTCTAGTTTTTACATGGGGATATTCAGTTTTTCCCTATAGGCCTTAATTTACTCCCAAATGTCTCTTCGCAGATTCTACAAAAAGAGTGCTTTTAACCTGCTGAAAAAAAAAGAAAGGTGTACCTCTGTGAGATGAATACAGACATCACAAAGCAGTTTTGCAGATAGATTCTTTCTAGTTTTTATCTGCAGATATTCTATTTTCCCCATAGGCCTCAGTGGGCTCCAACATGTCCCTTTGCAGATACGCCAAAAAGAGTGTATCCAACCTGCTGAATCAACAGAAATATTTAACCCTGTACAATGAATTCACGCATCACAAAGCAGTTTCACAGGTAGTTTCTTTGTAGTTTTATCTGTGGATATTCTGTTTTTCCCCATAGGCCTCAATTGGTTCCCAAATTTCCCTTCATAAATTCTAGAAAAAAAAGTGTTTCCAACATGCTGAATCAAAAGACATGTCTAACTCTGTGAGATGAATGCATACATCATAAAGCCATTTCACAGATAGCTTTTTTCTAGTTTTTATCAAAGGTTATTAAGTTTTTCCCCATAGACCTCAATGGGCTCCCAAATGTCCCTTCACTCATTCTACAAAAAAGTGTTTCAAATCTGCCGAATCAAAAGAAAGGGTTAACTCTGTGAGATGAATTGACACATCACAAAGCAGTTTCTCAGTAAGCTTCCTTCTAGTTTTCATCTAGTGGTGTTGTGTTTTGCCCATACACCTGAGTGGGCTCCAAATTGTCCTTTTGCGGTTCCTACCAAAAGAATGTTTCCTACATGCAGAATCAAAATAAAGTTTTAAAGTCTGTGCAATGAATCCACACATCACAAAGCAGTTTCACAGGTAGCCTCTGTCTAGTTTTTATCTAGGGATATTCAGTTTTTCCCCATAGAATTCAATGGGTTTCCAATGTTATTTCATAGATTCTAGAAAAAAAAAAAAGTGTTTCCAACCTGCTGAATCAAAAGCAACGTTTAATTCTGTGAGATGAATCCACACATCACAAAGCAGTTTCACAGATAGATTCTTTTAGGTTCTTTTCTGCTAATATTTGTTTTTTCCCCATAGGCCTCAAAGTGCTCCTATATGTCCCTTTGCAGACTCTACACAAAGAGTGTTTCCAAAATGCTGAATCTAAAGAAAGATGAACACACACATCAAAAAGCAATTTCACATATAGCTTCTTTCTAGTTTTTGTCTGGGGATAGTTGGTTTTTTCTCATAGGCCTCAATAGGCTCCTAAATGTCCCTTTGCAGATTCTCAAAAAAGATTGTTTCCAACCTGCTGAATTGAAAAAAAGTTTTAACTCTGTCAGCGGAATCCACACACCATGAAACAGTTTCTCAGGTAGCTTCTTTCTACATTTTTTATGGGAATATTTGTTTTATCCTATCGGCCAAAGTGGTCTCCTAAATGTCCCTTTGTGGATTCTCCAACAAAAGTGTTTCCAAATTACTGAATCAAAAAAAAAGTTTAACTCTCTGATACGAATCCACACATCACAAAGCAGTTTCACAGATAGCTTCTTTCTAGTTTTTCTCTGAGAATATTTGGATTTTCCCCATAGGCCTCAATGGGCTTCAAAATGTCGCTTCGTAGATGCTTCAAAGAGATTGTTCCAACCTGCTGAATCAAAAGAATGGTTTAACTCTGTGAGATGAATCCACACATTACATCAGTTTCACACATAGCTTCCTTAGATTTTCTATATTGGGATATTTGACTTTTCCCTGTAGGCCTCAATGGGCTCCCAAATATTCCTTTGCAGATTCTCTAAAAAGAGCTTCTCAAGCTGTTGAATCAAAAGAAAGGTTTAACTCTGTGAGATAAACCCACACATCACATAGTAGTTTCACAAATAGCTGCTTTCTAGTTTTTATCTGGGGATATTCTGTTTTTCTCCAGAGACCTCACTGGGCACGCAAATGTCCATTCCAAGAATCTCCAAAAAGAGTGTTTCCAACTTGCTGAATCAAATTAAAAATGTAACTCTGTGAGATGAATTGACAAAGCATAAAGCAGATTCACAGGTAGCTTCTTTTTAGTTTTCACAGGTGGATATTTGGCTTTTCCCCATAGACCTCAACTGATTCTCAAATGTCCCTTCAGAGATCTAGAACAAAAAGTTTTTTCAACATACTGAATCAAAAGACAGGTTTATCTCTGAGATAAATCCACACGTTACCAAGCCGTTTCACAGATAGCTTGTTTCTAGTTTTTCTCTGGGGATATTACTTTTTTCCCCATAGGTCTCAATAGGCTCCCAAATATCCTTTTGCAGATTTTAGAAAAAGAGTGTTTCCAGCCTGCTGCATCAAAAGAAAGGTTTAACTCTGGGAGATGAATCCACACATCACAAAGCAGCTTCTCTGATAGCTTCTTTCTAGTTTTTATCTGGTGATACTCAATTTTTCCCATAGGCCTCAAAGGGCTTTCAAAAGTACTTTCAGAGATTCTACAAAAAGAGTGTTTCCAACCTGCTGCATCAAAAGGAAGATTTAAGTCTGTGAAAGAAATCCACTCATCATAAATCAGTTTCACAGATAGCCTCTTTCTCATTTTTATATGGGGATAGTCAGTTTTTCCCCATAGGCCACAATGGGTTCAAAAATGTCACTTTGTAGATTCCAGAAAAAGAGTGTTTCCAACGTGTTGAATCAAAAGAAACTATTTTCTCTGTAAGAGACATCTACACATCACAAAGCAGTTTCACAGACAGCTTCTTTATAGTTTTTAACTGGAGATATTCCTTTTTTCCCCATTGGCATCAATTGTCTCCCAAAAGTCCCTCTGCAGATTCTAGAAAAACTGTTTCCAGTGTGCTGAATGTAAAGAAAGATATAACTCTGTGAGATGAATTCACACATCACAAAGAAGTTTCACAGACAGCATCTTTCTAGTTTTTATCTGAGGATTTTTTTTCACCATAGGCCTTGATGTACTCCCAAATATCCCTTCATAGATTCTACAAAAACAGTGTTTCCAAAGTGATGAATGAAAAGAAATATCTAACTCGGAGAGGTGAATGCACACATCACAAAATGGTTTCTGAGAGAGCTTCCTTCATGTTTTTATCCTGGGGTATATGAATTTTCAAAATTGTCTCAAAGATCTCTACATTGTCCATTTGCAGAATGGATAAAAACAGTGTTTCCAAACTACATCAAAAGAAATGTTGAACTCTGTGAGATGAATGCACACATCAAAAAGTAGTTTCACAGAAAACTTCTTTCTAGTTTTTACCTGAAGATATTTTCTTTTCCACCAAAGGCTTCAATGTGCTCCCAAATATCCCTTTGCAGGTTCTCCAAAAACAGTGTTTCCAAAATGCAGAATGAAAAGAAAACTTTAACGAGATGAATGGACACATCACAAAGTGGGCCCTCAGATAGCTTTCCTCTAGTTTTTATTCTGGTATATTCACTTTTTCACCATGGGCCTCAATGAGCTCCAAAATATACAAAACAGTATTTCCAAATTGCTGAATCAAAAGAAAGGTTTAACTCTGTGAGCTGAATGCACACATCACAAAGTAGTTTCTCAGAAAACTTATTTCTAGTATTTAGCTGAAGATATTTTCTTTTTCACCATAGGCCTCAATGCATTCCCAAACATCCTTTTGCAGATTCTACAAAAACAGTGTTTCCAAACTACTGAAGGAAAAGTAAAGTTTAACTCAGAGAGATGAATGCACACATCACAAAGCCACTCCTCAGATACCTTCCTTCTAGGTTTTATTCTGGGATATTCACTTTGTTTTGATTGGCCTCAATGAGGTCCCAAATGTCCATTCACAGAATGGGCAAAACAGTATTTCCAAACGGCTGAATCAACAGAAAGGTTTAACTCTGTGAGATGAATGCACACATCACAAAGCACTTTTCACATAGCTTCTTTCTGTTTTTATCTGAAGAAATATTTTTTTCCACCATAGGCCTCCCTGCACTCCCATATCCCTTTGCAGTTTCTACAAAAAGAGGGATTAGAACCTGCTAAATGAAAAGTAAGGTTTAACTTGGTGAGATGAATGCATTCATCACAAAGCAGTTCCTCAGATACCTTCCTTCTAGTTTTTATCAAGGGATACTCGTTTTTTCACATTTGGCCTCAATGAGCTCCCAAATATCCATTCGCAGAATGGACAAATGCAGTGTTTCCAAACAGCAGAATCAAAAGAAAGGTTTAACTTTGTGAGATGAATGCACACATCATGAAGCATTTTCTCATTAAGCTTCTTTATAGTTTTCATGTGAGGATATTTTCTTTTTTACCATAAACCTAAATGCACTCCCAAACACACTTTGCAGATTTTACAAAAACAGTGTTTCCAAAATGCTGAATGTAAAGAAACGTTTAACTCTGCAAGATGAATGCCCACATCACAAAGAGGTTTCTCTGATAGCTTCCACGTAGATTTTTTGCTGGAACATTCACTTTTTCGCCATTGGCCTCAATGAGCTCTCAAATGTCTGTTTGCAGAATGGACAAAAACTGTTGCTCCAAACTGCTGAATCAAAAGCAATGTTTAACTCTGTGAGATGAATGCAGAAATTGAAAAGCAATTTTTCAGAAAACTTTCTAGCTTTTATGTGAAGATATTTTGTTTTTCACCATAGGTCTCAATCAACTCCCAAATATCCCTACACAGAATCTACAGAAACAGAGTTTCCTAACTGCTGAATGAAAATAGTGGTTTATCTCTGTGAGATAAATGCACACTTTCCAAAGTAGTTTCTCAGATAGCTTTCTTCTAGTTTGTGTCATGGGATATTCCCTTCTTCCCCATAGGTCTCAATGAGCTCTCAAATGTCTATTCACAGAATGGACAAAAACAGTGTTTCCAAGCTGCTAAATTGCAAGAAAGTTTTAACTCCATGAGAGGAATGCACACATCACAAAGCAGTTTCTCAGAAAACTTCTTATTAGTTTTTATCTGAGATATTTTCTTTTTCACCATAGGACTCAATGTGATCCCAAATATGCATTTGCAGATTCTACAAAAACAGTGTGTCCAAACTGCTGGATGAAAAGAAATGTTTCACTCTGTGGGATGAATCCACACATCACCACGTAGATTCACAGATAGCTTCTTTGTAGTTTTTATTTTGGGATATTCAGTATTTCCCAATTGGCCTTATTGGACTCCCAAATGTTTCTTCACATTTTCTATAAAAAAGTGCTTCCAACCTGCTGAATCAAAAGAGAGGTTTAACTTGGTGAGACGAATCCACCCATCACCAATCAGTTTCACAGATAGATTCCTTCTAGTTTTTATCCTGGGATAATCCCTTTTTCCCCATAGACCTTAATTGACTCAAAAATGTCCCTTTGCATATTTTCCAAAAAGAATGTTTCCAACCTGGTGAGTCCCAAGAAAGTTTTAACTTTGTGAGATTAATCCACACATCACCAAGCAGTTTCACAGATAGCTTCTTTCTACTATTTACCTGGAGTTATTCGGTTTTGCCCCATGGGCCTCAATAGGCTCCAAAATGGCCCTTTGCAGATTATACAAAAATGATTTTTCCAACCTGCTGAATCAAAAGAAAGTTTTAACACTTTGATATGGATCCACACATCACAGAGCAGTTTCATCGATATCTTCTTTCTAGTTTTTAACTGGGGATTTTCTGTTTTCCCCATAGGCCTCAATGGGCCCCCAATAGTCCCTTTGCAGATGTTGCAGAAAAGGTGTCTCCAATTCACTGAATCAAAGAAATGTTTAACTCTGTGAGATGAATCCACCCATCACCAAGCAATTTCACACATAGTTTCTTATTAGTTTTTATCTGGAGATATTCATTTTTTACCCTTGACCTAAATGGACTCCCAAATGTCCATTCAGAGATGCCACAAAAAGTGTGTTTCCAAGCTGGTGAATCCAAAGAAAGTTTTAACTCCATGACATGAATCCACACATCACAAAGCAGTTTAACACATAGCTTCTTTCTAGTTTTATCTGGGGATATTAGTTTTTTTCAACATAGTCCTCAATGGGATCACAATTGTTTTTTTGTAGATTCTATGAAAAGATTTTACACCCTGCTGAACCAAAAGAAAGGCTTAACACTGCATGCTGTATCCACACATCTTAAAGCAGTTTCACAGATCTCTTCTTTTTAGTTTTTATGTGGGGATATTAGTTTTTTTTTTCCAGTAGACCTCAATGGGATCCCAAATATTTCTTCGCAGATTCTGCAAAAAGAGTGCTTTTAACTTATTGAATCAAAAGAAATGTTTAACTCTGTGAGATGATTCCACACATTAGCAAGCAGCTTCACAGATGGCTTCTTTCTATTTTTTATGTGGGGATATTCAGTTTTTCCCTATAGGCCTCAAAGGACTCCCATACACTCTTTTGCAGGTTCTACAAAAAGAAAACAATGGGCTTGCAAATGTGCCTTTGTACATTCTACAAAAAGAGTGTTTCCAAATTGGTGAATCAAAAGAAAGGTTTAACTCTGTGAAATGCATCCACACATCACAAAGCAGTTTCACAGATAGCTTCCTTCTACTTTTTATCTGGGTACATTCAATTTTTCCCCATAGGCTTCAATGGGCTTGAAAAGTCCATTCGCAGATTCTACAAAAAGAGTGTTCTGAACCTGCTGTATCCGAACTTTCTGAGATGACTCTACATATAACCAAACCATTTCACAGATTGCTTCTTTCTCATTTTTATCTGCAGATATTCAGATTTTCTCCATAATACTCAATGGACTCTGAAAAGTCTTTCCACAGATTCTACAAAAAGAGTGTTTCCAACCTGCTGAACCAAAAAAAGGTTTAACTCTGTGAGATGAATCCGCAAACCACTAAGCAGTTTCACAGATATCTTCTTTCTAGTTTTTATCTGGGGATATTAACTCCTTCTTCATTAGTCTCAAAGTACTCCCTAATGTCCCTTTGCAGAATTTACAAAAAGAGTGTTTCCAACCTGCTGAATCCAAAGAAAGGTTTAACTCTGTGACATGAATCCACGTATCACCAAGCAGTTTCTGAGATAGCTTCTTTCTAGTTTCTAACTGGGGATTTTCTGGTTTTCCTCCTAGGCCGCAATGGACACCAAAATGTCCCTTTGCACATTCTACAAAGAAAGTGCTTCCAATCTGCCGAATCAAAACAAAGGTTTAACCCTCTGAGATGAATCTACACATCAACAAGCAGCTTAACAGATTGAATCTTACTAGTTTTATCGGGAAAATTTTGTTATTTCCCATAGACCTCCAAGGACTCCTGAATATCCCTTCACACATTTTACAAAAACAGTGTTTCCAACCTGCTCAATCAAAACAAAGTTTTAATTCCATGAGGTGAATCCACTCATCTGAAAGCAGTTTCACAGATACCTTCTTTCTAGTTTGTATGTTGGAATATTCTGTTTTTCCTCTTAGGCCTCAGTGGTATCCAAAATGTGCTTTTGCAGCTTCTCCAAAAAGAGTGTTTCCAACCTGCTAAATCAAAAGAAAGGTGTATTTCTGTGTGATGAATCTACACATCACCAAGAATTTTCACAAATATCTTCCTTCTAGTTTTTATCTGGGGATATTCAATTTTGCTCTCAGGCCTCAGTGTGTTCCCAATTGTCCCTCTGTAGATTCTACAAAAGGAGTTTTCCAGCAAGCAGAATGAAAACAAAGATTGAACTCTGTGAGATGAATCCAAACATCACCAAGCAGTTTCGCAGATAGCTTCTTTCTAGTTTGTAAGTTGGGATTTTCATTTTTTTCCCATAGGATTCAATAAACTTCAATATGTCCCTTCGGAGATGCTACAAAAAGAGTGTTTCCAACCTGCTGAATTAAAATAAAGGTTTAACTCAGTGAGATTAATCCACATATCACCAAGCAGTTTCACAGATAAGTTCTTTCTACATTCTATCTGGAGATATTCATTTTCTTCCCTTAGGTGTCAAAGGGCTCTGAAAGTCTCTTCATAGATTTTACTAAAAGAGTGTTTTCAATCTGCTGAGTACAGAGAAAGAGAGAAAGTTTTAACTCTGTGAGATGAGTCCACACATCACCAGGAAGTTCAACAGATAGTTTGTTTCTAGTAGGTACCTGAGGATTTTCTGTTTTTAACCCTAGGCCACAATCGATCCTCAAATGTCCCTTTGCAGATTATACAAAAAGTGTCTTTCCAATTAGTTGAATAAAAAAGAAAGGTTTAACTCTTGAGATGAATCTGCACATCACAAAGCAGTTTCACAGATTGTTTCTTTCTAGTTTTAATCTGGGAATGTTCAGTTTTTCCCCATAGACCTCAATGAGCTTTGAAATGTTTGTTCACAGGTTCTACAAAAAGAGTGTTTCCACTTTGCTGAATCAAAAGAAAGGTTTACCTTTGTGAGGTGAATCTTCACATCACCAAGCAGTTTCACAAATAACTTCTTTCTAGTTTTTATCTGGGAATATTCAGTTTTTCTCCATAGGCTTTAATGGGCTCCAAAATATCACTTCACAGATTCTACAAAAGAAGTCTTCTCAACATGCTGAATCAAAACAAAGGTTTAACTCTGTGAAATGAATCTACATATCTTGAAGCAGTGTCAGATACTTTCTTCATAGTTTGTAACAGAGGATATTCTGTTTTTACCATTAGGCCTCAATGGACTCCCAAATGTCACTTCACAGATTCTGCAAAAAAGAGTGTTTCCAAACTGCTGAATCAAAAGAAATGTTTAATGCTGTTAGTTGAATCGACATATCACCAAGCAGTTTCACAGACAGATTCTTTCTAGTTTTTATCTGGGGATATTGGTTTTTTCCCCATAGGCCACAATGGGCTCCAAATTGTCCCTTCACAGAGTCTACAAAAAAAGTAACTCCAACCTGCTGAATCCAAAAAAGGTTTAATTCTGTGAGATGATCCTAACATCACCAAGCAGTTTCACAGATAGCATCTTTCTAGTTTTTATCTAGAGAGATTCACTTTTTCCTCACAGACCTCAATGGACTTTGAAATGTCCATTTGCAGATTCTAAAAACAAAGTGTTTTGAACTCGCTGAATCAAAAGAAAGGTTGAACTCTGTGAGATGTATTCACACGTCAGAAAGCAAAACTGCTTTGTGAAACGATAGATAGCTTCTTCCTAGTTTTTATCTGAGGATATTCAGCATTTTTTTCCATAAGCCTCATTGGTCTCCCAAATGTCCTTTTGCACATTCTACAAAAAGAGTGTGTCCAACCTGCCAAAACAAAAGAAAGTTTTAACTGTGTAAGATGAATCCATGCATCACCAAACAGTTTCACAGTTAGTTTCTCTCTAGTTTTTATCTGGTGATTTTAGGATTTTTCCCCTAGGCCTCAATGGGCTCCCAAATATTTCTTCAAATATTCTACAAAAAGAGTGTTTTCACCTGCTGACTTAAAAGAAAAGTTTAACTCTATGAGGTGAATCCCCACATCCCCAAGCAGTTTCACAAATAGCTTCTTTCTAGTTTTTATCTAGAAATATTTGGTTTCACTCCATAGGCCTCAATGGGTTCCCAAATATTACTTTGTAGATTCTACAAAAAGAGTGTTTCCAACATGCAGAATCACAACACAGTTTTCATTCTGTTAGGTGAATCCACATATCACCAAACTATTTCACAGAGTGCTTTTCTCTAGCTTTTATCTAAATGTATTTGTTTTTTTCCCATAAGCCTCAATGGAATCTGAAACATCTTTTTGCAGATTCTACAAAAACAGAGTTTCAAAACTACTAAATCAAAAGAAAGATGTTTCTCTGTGAGATGAATCCACACATCAAAAAGCACTTTCACAGGTTGCTTCTTTCTAGTTTTTATCTGGGGATATTCGGTTTTCTCCATAGGCCACAATCACTCTAAAATGTCTTTTCAGAGATTCTACAAAAAGAGTGTTTCCAATCTGCTGAATCAAAAGAATGGTGTTACTCTCTGAGTTGAATCCACACATCACAAAGCACGTTCACAGAGAACTGCTTTCTGGTTTTTATCTGGGGAGTTTCTGTTTTGCTCCCTAGGCCACAGTGGACTCCTAAATATCCATTCACAGACGCTACAAAAAGAATGTCTTCAACCTGCTGAATCACAAGAAAGTTTTAACTCTGTGAGATGAATCCACATATTACCAAGTCTTTCCAAAGATTGCTACGTTCTATTTTTTTTTCTGGATATATTCGATTTTTTCCCGTAAGCCTCAATGGCTCTGAAATGTTTTTTCCAAGATTCTACAGAAAGACTGCTTCCAATTGCTGAATCAAGAGAAAGGTGTTACTCTGTGAGATGAATCCACACATCACGAAGCAGTTTCACAGATATCTCCTTTCTAGTTTCTATCTCTGGATATTTTTTCCTCACATGCCCCAATGGGTTCCCAAATGTCCCTTCACAGATTCTACAAAAAGATGGTTCCCAACCTGCTGAATCAGAAGAAAGGTTTATGTCTGTGAGATTAATCCTCTCATTTCAAAGCAGTTTCACAGATAGCTTCTTTCTAGTTTTTATCTGGAGTTATTAGGATTTTCTCCATAGGCCTCATTGGTATCCCAAATGTCTTTCCACAGATTCTACAAATTAGTAACTCCAACTTGCTGAATCAAAAGAAAGGTTTAACTCTGTGAGTTGAATCCACACATACAAACGAATTTGACAGATAGCTTCATGCTAGTTTTTATCTGGGGATATTCCATTTTCCCCATAGGCTTCAATGAAGTCCCGAATATCTCTTTGCATATTTTACAAAAAGAGTGTTTCCAACCTATTGAATCCAAATAAGTTTTAGCACTGTGAGATAAATACACACATCACCAAGCAGTTTCACAGATAGCTTCTTTCTAGTTTTCATCCTGGGATATACAGTTTTCCCCCTTAGGCCTCAATGGGCTCCCAAATGTCCCCTCATAGATTCTACGAAAAGAGGGTTTCCAACCTTCTGAATAGAAAGAAAGGTTTAACTCTTTGACATGGATCCACAAATCACCAAGCAGTTTCAAAGATAGATTCTTTCTAGTTTTTATCTGTCAGCATTTGTTTTTTCCCCATAGGCCTCAATGGGCTGCCAAGGTCCCTTCTCAGATTTTGGAAAAGATTGTCTTCAACCTAGTAATTAAGAAAGGTTTAACTCTGGAATATGAATCCACACATCACCAAGCAATTTCACATATAGATTCTTACTAGTTTTTATCTGGAAATACTCAGATTTTCCCATTGGTCTCAATGGGCTACCAAATGTCTATTCACAGAATCTACACAAAGATTGTTTACAACCTGCTGAATCAAAAGAAATGTTTAACTCTGAGATGAATCCACACATAATCAAACACTTTCACAAATGGCTTCCTTCTAGTTTTTATCTGAAGATGTTGGGCTTTTGCTCATAGGCCTCAATGGGCTCCTAAATGTCCCTTCACAGACTCTAAAAAAAAAAAAAAGTGTTTCCAACCTGCTGAATCAAAAGAAAGGTTTAAATCTGTGTGATGATTGCACATATCACCAAGCAGCTTCACAGATAGATTCTTTCTAGTTTTCATGTGAAGATATTTGGTATTTTTTAAGGCATTCAAGGGTGCTAAATGTCCCATCACAGATTCTACAAAAAGAGTGTTTACCACCTGCTGAATCAAAAGAAAAGTTTTACTCTGTAAGATGAATCCACACATCCAAGCTGTTTCATAGAGAGTTTTGTTCTAGTTTTTATCTTTGGATATTAGGTTTCTCCCCATAGGCTTCAAAGGGCTCCCAAATATCCCTTCACAGATTCTATACAAAATTGTTTCCAACCTGTTGAATCAAAAGAAAGTTTTAATTCTGTGAGTTGAATTCACACATCACCAAGCAGTTTCACAGATAGCTTATTTCTAGTTTATATCTAGGGATGTTCAATTTTTCCCCACAGGCTTCAAGGGACCACAAATGTCCCCTTGCAGATTTCTCAAAAAGTGCTTCCAACCTGCTGTATCTAAAGAAAGTTTTAAATCTTTTACATGGATCCAGACGTCAACAAGAAGTTTCACAGACAGCTTTTTTCCCACAGGCCTCAATGGGCTCCCAAACGTCCCTTCACAGATTCCACAAAAAGATTGTTTCCAATCTGCTGAATAAAAAGAAAGTTTTACCTCTGAAAGTTGAAGCCACACATCAGCAAGCAGTTTCAGTTATTTTTTTTCTAGTATTTATCTGGGGATATTCTGTTTTTTCCAATAGGTCTCAATGTGTCCAAAGTGTTCCTTCACAGATTCTAGAAAAAGATCTTTTTAGCTGCTAAATCAAACAAAACATTTAACTCTGTGAGATTAATCCACACATCACCGTGGAGTTTCACAGATAGCTTCTTCCTACATTTTATCCAGTGATATTTAGATTTTCCCCATAGACCTCAAAGGGCTCCCAAATTTCCCTTCACACATTCTACAAAAAGAGTGATTCTAACCTGCTGATTCCAAAGAAAGTTTTACCTCTGTGAGATGAATCCAGGCAATACCAAGCAGTTTTACAGATAACTTCTTTCTAGTTTTTGCCTGGGAATATTTGATTTTTTCCAATAGACCTTAATGAGTTCCCAAGTGTTCCTTTGCACGTTCTATGAAAGTATAGTTTTCAAGCTGCTGAATCAAAAGAAAGGTTTAACTATGGGAGACGAATCCGCATATTACCAAGCAGTTTCACAGATAGCTACTTTCTGGTTTTTATCTGGGGATATTCACTTTTTCCCCATAGGCCTAAATGGACTCTCAAATGTCACTTCACAGACGCGACAAAAAAAGGGTTTCCTGTCCTCCTGTTTCAAAAGAAAGGTTTAAATCTGTGAGATGAATCTACACATCACGAATAAGTTTCACAGATAGCTTCTTTCTACTTTTTATCTGGAGATATTCAGTTTTTCTCTATAGGCCTCAATGGGTACCCAAACATCCTTTTAGCTGATTCTACAGAAAGAGTGTTTGCAACTTACTGAATGAAAAGAAAGGTTTAATTCTGTGCGAGTAGTCCACATATCACCAAGCAGTTTTTCAGATACCTTCTTTCCATCTTGTACCTGGGGATACTCTGCTTTTTCCCATAGGTCACAATGGGCTCCCAAATATGCCATTGCAGATTCTACAAAAAGAGTATTTTCAAACTGATGAATCAAAACAAAGGTTTTATTCTGTGAGATGAATCCACACATCACCAAGCAGTTTCACTGATAGCTTGTTTCTAATTTTCACTTGGGGATATTCAGTATTTCCCCATAGGTTTTCATGAGCTCCCAAAAGTCCCTTCACAGTTTCTACAAAATGAGGGATTCCAATCTAAGGAATCAAAAGAAAATTTTAACTCTACTATATGAAGCCATACATCTCAAAGCAATTTCACAGATTGCTTTTTTCTAGTTTATATCTGGGCATATTCTGTGTTTCCCCGTAGGCCTCAATGGGCTTCCAATTACCCCTATGCAGCTTTACAGATATCTTCTTTCTAGTTTTTACCTGAAAATATTGAGTCCCCATAGGACTCAATGTGATTTCAAATGTTTCTTCACAGATAATATAAAAGAAGTGTTTCCTACCTGGTGAACAAAAAGAAAAGTATGTCTCTGGGAGATGAATCCACACATCCCCAAACAGTTTCACAAAAACTTTTTCTAGTTTTTATCTGGAGATACTTGCTTTTTCCCCAGACATTAATGGGCTCCCATATGTCACTCTGCAGATTCAACAAAAAGAGTCTTTCCCACCTGCTGAATACAAAATAAGGGTTTACTCTGTGAAATGAATCCACACATCCCCAAGCAGTTTCACAGACAGTTTCTTTCTAGTTTTTATCTTGGGATATTTGGTATTTCCATATAAACCTCAATTTGCTCCAATATGTCCCCTTGCAGATTCTACAGAAACGTATTCTAATCTGCTGAATGAAAAGAAAGGTTTAACTCTGTACGATGAATCCAGACACCACAAACCAGTTTCAGAGAGAGATTTTTTCTAGTTTTTATCTTGGTATATTTGTTTTTCCCCAAAGACTTCAATAAGCTTCCAAATGTCCCTATGCAAATTTTACACAAAGAGTGTTATTAACCTACTTAAACAAAGGAAGGATTAACTCTGTGAGTTGAACTCCCACGTCTTAAAGCAGTTTCACAGATAGTTTCTATTTTTCTACCTGGAAATATTAGGTTTTTCCTCATAGGCTTCAAGGTAATCTCAAATGTCCTTCACAAATTCTCCAAAAAATGTGCTTCCAACCTGCTGAATCAAAAGTAAGGTTTAACTCTGTGAGATGAAACCACACATGACCATGCAGTTTCACAGATAGCTACTTTCTAATTTTTACGTAAGGATATTTGATTTTCCCCTTAGGCCTCACTGGGTTCTTAAATATCCCTTCACAGATTCTACAAAAAGTGTACTTCCAACCTGCTGAATCAATGGAAAGTTTGTTTCCATAGGCCTCAATTGGCTCCCAAATGTCACTTCGTGGTTTCTACAATTATAGTGTTTCCAACCTGCTGAATCAAAAGAAAGGTTTACCTCTGTGAGATGAATTGACATATTGCCAACCAGTTTTACAAATAGTTTCTTTCTAGCTTTTATCTGGGGACATACTTTTTTTTTTCCATAGGCCTCCATAAGCTCCAAAGTGTCCCTTTACATATTCTGCAAAAACACTGTTTCCAATCTGTTGAATCAAAAGAAAACTTTAACTCTGTGAGTTGAATCCACAAATCCCAAAGCAGTTTCACATTTTGCTTCTTTCTAGGTTTTATAAGGGAGTATTAGGTTTTTCCTCATAGGCCTCAATGGGCTCCCACATGTCCCTTTGCAGATTCTTTGAAAAGAGTGTTTCCAACCTGCTGAATCAAAAGAAAAGTTTAACTCTGTGAGACAAATCCACATATCACCAAGAAGTTTAGCAGATAGGTTTTTATAGTTCTTACCTGGGGATATTAGATTTTTTTTCATACACCTTAATGGGTTCCCAAATGTCCTTTGCTGAATCAACAGAAAGGTTTACCTATGTGAGATGGATGTATACATCACAAAGGAGTTTCACAGATAGCTTCTTTCTGTTTTTTTCTGGGGATACCTGGTTTCTCCCTATAGGCCTCAATGGACTCCTAAATATCCCTTCACTGATACTTCAAAAAGAGTGTTTACAACCTGCTGAATGAAAAAAAAGTTTTACCTCAGTTATATGGATCCACACATCACCACACAATTTCACTGATAGCTTCTTTGTAGTTTTTATTTGGGGATTTTTGATTTCTCCCCCTAGGTATCAATGGGATCCCAAATCTCCTTTTGCAGATTCTAAAATAAAGAATGTTTCCAAGATGCTGAATCAAAAGAAAGTTTTAACTCTGTGAGATGAATCCAAAAATCACAAATCAGTTTAACAGGTAGGGTTTTTCTAGTTTTTATGGGGGATACTTGGCTTTACCCCTTAGGCCCCAGTGAGCTCCCAAATGTTACTTTGCAGATTCTACAAAAGAGTGGTTCCAACCGGGTGAATCAAAAGAAAGGTTTAACTCTGTGAGATGAATCCACTCATCACCACGCAGTTTCACAGATATCTTCTTTCTAGCTCTTATCTAGGGATATATGGCTTTTCCAAATAGGGAAGGGCTCCCTTCAAAGATTCAACAAAAAGAATGTTTCCAATCTGCTGAATCAAAATACAGGATTAAATATATGATTTGCATACAAACATCACCAAGCAATTTCAAATTTAGCTTCTTTTAAGTTTTTATCTGGCGATGTTCCTTTCTCTCCTTAGACCTCAATAAGTTCCAAAATGCCCCTTCATAAATTCTACAAAAAACGTGTGTCTCCAACCTGCTGAATCAAAAGAAACTTTTAACTCTGTGAGTTGAATCAACACATCACCAAAGAGTTTCACAGGTAGCTTCTGAATGAAAAGAAAGGTTTAGCCGGGCACGGTGGCTCAAGCCTATAATCCCAGCACTTTGGGAGGCCGAGACAGGCGGATCACGAGGTCAGGAGATCGAGACCACCCTGGCTAACACGGTGAAACCCCGTCTCTACTAAAAAAAAAAAATTACAAAAAACTAGCCGGGCGAGTTGGCGGCGCCTGTAGTCCCAGCTACTCGGGAGGCTGAGGCAGGAGAATGGCATGAACCCGGGAGGCGGAGCTTGCAGTGAGCTGAGATCCGGCCACAGCACTCCAGCCTGGGTGACAGAGCGAGACTCCATCTCAAAAAAAAAAAAAAAAAAAAGAAAGGTTTAA
>NW_022325837.1:0-2297 GCF_002776525.5 Piliocolobus tephrosceles | reverse complement strand
TTTATCAGTGAATATTCGATTTTCCCAATAAGGCCCAAAAGGATCCCAAATGACTCTTCACAGATTCTACAAAAAGAGTGTTTCCAAACTGCTGAAACAAAGAAAGATTTAACTTTGTGGGATGAATGCAGACATCAGAAAGCACTTTTACAGATACCTTCTTTCCACTTTTTATCTGGGGTTATTTTGTTTTTCCCCATAGACTCTAATGGGCTCCTGAATATCTTTCCACATATTCTATAAAAAGAGTGTTTCCAACCTGCAGCATCAGAAAAAAGGTTTAACTCTGTGAGATAAATCCACACATCAGAAATCAGTTTCCCAGATAGCTTCTTTCTAGTATTTACCTGGGGATAATCAGTTTTTCCCAACAGGCAGTAATGGGCTTCAAATGTCCCTTTGCAGATTCTACCAAAAAAGTGTTTCCAACCTGAGAAATCAAAAGAAAGGTTTAACGCTGTGAGATGAATCCACAAATCACAAAGCAGTTTCCGGGATAGCTGTTTTCTAGTTTTTATCAGGGAGTATTCTGTTTTTCCCATAGGCCTCAATGGGCTCCCAAATGTCTCTTCGCAGATTTTACAAAAAGACTTGTTTTAACCTGCTTCAAAAAAAAAAAAAGAAAAAAGGTTTAACTCTGGGAGATAAATGCACACATCACCAACCAGTTTCAATGATAACTTCTTTCTAGTTCTTTTCTGGGGATATTCAGTTTTTCCCCTTTGGTCACAATATGCTCCAAAATGTCCCTTTGCACATTCTATAAGAAGAGTGTTTCCAACCTGCTGAATCAAAAGGAAGGTGTAACTCCATGAGATTAATCCACACATCACAAAGCTGTTTCACAGATACCTTCTTTCTATTTTTGATAGGCCCCAGTGTGTGATGTTCCCCTTCCCGAGTCCAAGTGAACTCATTGTTCAGTTCCCACCTATGAGTGAGAACATGCGGTGTTTGGTTTTCTCTTCTTGTGATAGTTTGCTAAGAATGATGGTTTCCAGCTGCATCCATGTCCCTACAAAGGACGCAAACTCATCCTTTTTTATGGCTGCATAGTATTCCATGGTGTATATGTGCCACATTTTCTTAATCCAGTCTGTCACTGATGGACATTTGGGTTGATTCCAAGTCTTTGCTATTGTGAATAGTGCCGCAATAAACATACGTGTGCATGTGTCTTTGTAGTAGCATAATTTATAATCCTTTGGGTATATACCCAGTAGTGGGATGGCTGGGTCATATGGTACATCTAGTTCTAGATCCTTGAGGAATCGCCATACTGTTTTCCATAATGGTTGAACTAGTTTACAATCCCACCAACAGTGTAAAAATGTTCCTATTTCTCCACATCCTCTCCAACAACTGTTGTTTCCTGATTTTTTAATGATTGCCATTCTAACTGGTGTGAGATGGTATCTCATTGTGGTTTTGATTTGCATTTCTCTGATGGCCAGTGATGATGAGCATTTTTTCATGTGTCTGTTGGCTGTATGAATGTCTTCTTTTGAGAAATGTCTGTTCATATCCTTTCCCCACTTTTGGATGGGGTTGTTTGTTTTTTTCTTGTATATTTGTTGGAGTTCTTTGTAGATTCTGGAAATGAGCCCTTTGTCAGATGAGTAGATTGCAAAAATTTTCTCCCATTCTGTAGGTTGCCTGTTCACTCTGATGGTAGTTTCTTTTGCTGTGCAGAATCTCTTTAGTTTAATTAGATCCCATTTGTCAATTTTGGCTTTTGCTGCCGTTGCTTTTGGTGTTTTAGACATGAAGTCCTTGCCCATGCCTATGTCCTGAATGGTACTACCTAGATTTTCTTCTAGGGTTTTTATGGTATTAGGTCTAACATTTAAGTCTCTAATCCATCTTGAATTAATCTTCGTATAAGGAGTAAGGAAA
Organism: Piliocolobus tephrosceles; assembly: GCF_002776525.5. Classification (NCBI taxonomy): domain Eukaryota; kingdom Metazoa; phylum Chordata; class Mammalia; order Primates; family Cercopithecidae; genus Piliocolobus; species Piliocolobus tephrosceles. Next base: position 401 of record NW_022325837.1, on the reverse strand, counting down.
GGATCCAGTTTCAGCTTTCTACTTATGGCTAGCCAATTTTCCCAGCACCATTTATTAAATAGGGAATCCTTTCCCCATTTCTTGTTTCTCTCAGGTTTGTCAAAGATCAGATGGTTGTAGATGTGTGATATTATTTCTGAGCACTCTGTTCTGTTCCATTGGTCTATATCTCTGTTTTGGTACCAGTACCATGCTGTTTTGGTTACTGTAGCCTTGTAGTATAGTTTGAAGTCAGGTAGCGTGACGCCTCCGGCTTTGTCCTTTTGACTTAGGATTGTCTTGGCAATACGGGCTCTTTTTTGGTTCCATATGAACTTTAAAGCAGTTTTTTCCAATTCGGTGAAGAAACTCATTGGTAGCTTGATGGGGATGGCATTGAATCTATAAATTACCTTGGGCAG
>NW_022325836.1:0-2779 GCF_002776525.5 Piliocolobus tephrosceles | reverse complement strand
CACCCAGACAGACAGACATGTCCCAGAGAGAGGTGTCCTTCCGTGCTAACTTTGCTCAGAGACTTGGCACAGGTTAGAAGTTTCATTTCTGTTTTGCCTCCACCAAGTGTTTCTACCAGGAGAACCCAAGGGCACCCATATTTCTGTCCTGAGTCAGCCCCTGTGGCCTCAGGCCTTGTGGCATCTACAGATGCTGTGTTGATTCTGACACTTTTGCCTTCTGTGCAGTGGAGAGTCATCGTCCCAGGATATCATGGCCCCAGAACACCAATCCCTGTATGCTGTGTGTACTTGTGGTCCCCAGACTGGATTCTGAGGCTCATATTCCAAATAACTGCATATGATAGGATTCCTGAGAGACACAGAGAGAAATCAGGAACATCAAAAAGCAAAGATCTAAACACACAGAATGAGCCAGAGGAATGAGATTGAGAGACTCACAGACACATAAAGAGAGAGAAAAGAGGGCAGAGGAGTGGAGAGAATGATGGAAGGGAGCAGAGAAAGCCCTAAAATTAGGGCCCTGATAGAGGGGCACAAGGAGAGACAAAGATGGAGATGTGGGGATGGATTGCAGAGATTTCAAAGAGAACTAGAGAGAATGAGATGCAGAGAAAGACAGGGAGATGGAGACAGACAGCTGATAGATGGACAGATAGATATAGTTAGATGATAATAGGTAGATGGTAGGTAATAGATAGGTTGTAGGTACATAGATGATGATTGATGGATTGATTGATAGATGATACATAGAGATAATGATGATGAAGATAGATAGATGATATATAGAGATATAGAGGCAGACAGAGAGAGATAGATGATACATAGATATAGATAACACATAGGTGATTGATGGATACATAGCTAGACAATTGATAGATACAGAGATAGATAGATGATACATAAATATAGATGATAGATAGATAATTTATAAATAGATAAATTGATCGATAGATGATAGACAGAAATATGCAGAAAGTTATGAACAGGAAAGAAAGTGAGAAACTCAGAATTAAAGAAAAAGGAAGATCAAGTCAACAATCCAAGGAGGGTCAGAAAGAATAAACCCATGCAAAAAGGGGAATCATTCCTCGGGGTGGGGAAGTGAGGTCAGAGACCTAGAGAGACAGACAAGGTGGAAGGAGGAAATAGACACGAAGAGAGAAGGGGCTGGCGGGTGACAGAGAGCATTAGGCCATAGAGCAGGGGAGTGAGATCTCAGCTCAGGTGTGAGGGGAGCTGTGAAAAGGAAAAACCTCCCTGAGGAAACTGCCTCTTCTCCTTCCAGGTCTATATGAGAAACCTTCTCTCTCAGCCCAGCCGGGCCCCACGGTTCAGGCAGGAGAGAACGTGACCTTGTCCTGCAGCTCCCAGACCTCGTTTGACAAGTACCATCTATCCAGGGAGGGGGAGGCCCGTGAACTTAGTCTCTCTGCAGCACGAAGCGTCAGTGGAATATTCCACGCCGACTTCCCTCTGGGCCCTGCCATCCACGGAGGGACCTACAGATGCTTCGGCTCTTACCGTGACTCTCCCTACAAGTGGTCAGACCCGAGTGACCCACTGTCGGTTTCGGTTACAGGTGAGGGAAGTCCACGTCTGTCCCATGTCTTATGACCCTAGAGCCATAGTGCTGGGATTACAGACGTGAGCCACCATGCCCAGCCTCTTCTTAGTTTCTTAAAGAACTTCCATACTTTTCTCCATAATGGCTGTACTCATTTACCTTCCTACCAACAGCGTACCAGGGTTCTCCTTTCTCTACCATCTTGTTTTGCCTGTATTGCAGATAAAAGCCATTTTAATGGGGTGAGATGAAAATTCATTGTGATTTTAATTTGCATTTCTCTGATGATGAGTGATACTGAACACTTTTTCACACACATGATGGCCATTTATATGTTTTGTTTGTGGAGAAATGTCTGTTCAAGTCTTTTGCTCATTTTTTAGTTAAATTGTTTGTTTTATTGAGTTATGTGAGCTTCTTGTATTTCTAGTTATTAATCCCATCTCAGATGCATAGTCTGCAAATATTGGCTCCCATTCTGTGGGTTGTCTCTTCACTTTGTTGGTTGCTTGTTTTGCAGTGCAGAAGCTGCTTAGTTTGATGTAATCCCAATGGTCTGTTTATTGCTTTGATTACTTGTGTTTTTGAGGTTTCAAACCAAATGTCTCTTCTCAGACAAATGTCCTGAAGCTTTTCCCCAATATTTTCTTCTACGTGTTTCATAGGTTCCAGCCTTAGACTTGTGTATTTAATCCATTTTGATTTGGTTTTTGTGGATGATGAGACGTAGAGTTGCAGTTTCATTCTTCTGCATGTAAATAATCAGTTTACCCCACACTGTTTATTGAAAAGACTGTCCTTTCCTGATTGTAGCCTCCTGGCACCTTTGTCAAAATGCATTGGATTGGCTGGGCACGGTGGCTCACACCTGCAGTCCCAGCACTTTCAGAGGCCAAGGTGGGTAGATCACCTGAGACCAGGAGTTTGAGGCCTGCCTGGCCAACATAGTAAAACCCTGTCTCCACTAAAAGTACAAAAATTAGCTTAGCATTGTGGTCAGCGCCTGTAATACCACTACTCAAGAGTCTTAGGCAAAAGAATTGCTTGAACCCAGTAGACAGAGGTTGCTGTGAACCGAGATTGCACCTCTGCACTCCAACCTGGGTAACAGAGCAAGATTCCATCTCAAAAAAAAGAAAGCCATTGAATGTAGATGCATGGATTATATCTGTGTTCTTCATTTCATTCCATTGTTCTATGCACCTTTCCTTA
>NW_022325835.1:0-1522 GCF_002776525.5 Piliocolobus tephrosceles | reverse complement strand
GAAGTCCTTTCCTTTGGATGTAAACCCAGTAGTGAATTTGTGAATACTCTGAAAATTCTCTTTTTAGTCATTTGTTTGGTTTTTGTTTTGTTTTTGTTTTGTTTTTGTTTTTGAGGCAGAGCTTTCCTCTGTAGCCCAGACTGGAGTGCAACTGACACAATCTAGGCTCATTGCAACCTCCTGGGAGTCAGAGGCCTCCTGGATTCAAATGACTCTTCTGCCTCAGCCTCGCTGGGAGCTGGATTACAGGTGTACGAAACAACGCCTAGCTACGTTTCGTATTTTTTAGGACAGACAGAGTTTCCCCATGTTGACCAGGCTGCTCTCAAACTCCTGACCTCAAGTGAGGTGCCCGCCTCGCTCTCCCAAAGTGCTGGGATTACAGGCATGAGCCACCATTCCCAGCCTCTTTTTAGTTTCTTAAAGGACTTCCATACTTTTCTGCATAATGGCTGTACTAATTTACCTTCCTACAAACAGGGTACCAGGATTCTCCTTTCTCTACCATCTTGCCAGCATTTGTTTCCCTGTCTTGCAGATAAAAACCATTTTAATGGGGTGAAATGAAAATTCATTGTGATTTGTATTTCTCTGACAATGGGTGATACTAAAAAGTGTTTCATACACATGATGGCCATCTGTATGTTTTGTGTGTGGAGAAATGTCTGTTCATGTCTTTTGCTCAATTTTTAGTTAAATTATTTGTTTTATTGCGTTATGTGAGCTTCTTATATTTCCAGTTATAAATCCCATCTCTGATGCATAGTTTGCAAATATTTGCTCCCATTCTGTGGGTTGTCTCTTCACTTTGTTGGTTGCTTGTTGTGCAGTGCAGAAGCTGCTTAGTTTGATGTAATCCCAATGGTCTGTTTATTGCTTTGATTACTTGTGTTTTTGAGGTTTCAAACCAAATGTCTCTTCTCAGACAAATGTCCTGAAGCATTTCCCCAATATTTTCTTCTACGTGTTTCATAGGTTCCGGCCTTAGACTTGTGTATTTAATCCATTTTGATTTGGTTTTTGTGGATGATGAGACGTAGAGGTGCAGTTTCATTCCTCTGCATGTAGATAACCCGTTTTACCCACATTGTTTATTGAAAAGACTGTCCTTTCCTGATTGTAGCCTCCTGGCACCTTTGTCAAAATGCATTGGATTGGCTGGGCATGGTGGCTCACACCTGCAGTCCCAGCACTTTCAGAGGCCAAGGTGGGTGGATCACCTGAGACCAGGACTTTGAGGCCTGCCTGGCCCACATGGTAAAACCCTGTCTCCACTAAAAGTATAAAAATTAGCTTAGCATTGTGGTCAGCACCTGTAATACCACTACTCAAGAGTTTGAGGCAAAAGAATTGCTTGAACCCAGGAGACAGAGGTTGCTGTGAACCGAGATTGCACCTCTGCACTCCAGCCTGGGTAACAGACCAAGAGTCCATCTCAAAAAAAAGAAAGCCATTGAATGTAGATGCATGGATTTTATCTGTGTTCTTCATTTCATTCCATTGTTCTATGCACCTTTCCTTA
>NW_022325834.1:0-1663 GCF_002776525.5 Piliocolobus tephrosceles | reverse complement strand
GAAGTCCTTTCCTTTGGATGTAAACCCAGTAGTGAATTTGTGAATACGATGAAAATTCTCTTTTTAGTCTTTTGTTTGGTTTTTGTTTTTGAGGCAGAGCTTTCCTCTGTAGCCCAGGCTGGAGTGCAACTGACACAATCTAGGCTCATTGCAACCTCCTGGGAGTCAGAGGCCTCCTGGATTCAAATGACTCTTCTGCCTCAGCCTCGCTGGGAGCTGGATTACAGGTGTACGAAACAACGCCTAGCTACGTTTCGTATTTTTTAGGACAGACAGAGTTTCCCCATGTTGGCGAGGCTGCTCTCAAACTCCTGACCTCAAGTGAGGTGCCCGCCTCGCTCTCCCAAAGTGCTGGGATTACAGGCATGAGCCACCATGCCCAGCCTCTTTTTAGTTTCTTTAAGAACTTCCATACTTTTCTGCATAATGGCTGTACTAATTTACCTTCCTACCAACGGGGTACCAGGATTCTCCTTTCTCTACCATCTTGCCAGCATTTGTTTTCCTTGTCTTATGGATAAAAGCCATTTTAATGGGGTGAGATGAAAATTCATTGTGATTTTTCATTTGTATTTCTCTGATGATGAGTGATACTGAACACTTTCATACACATGATGGCCATTTATACGTTTTGTGTGTGGAGAAATGTCTGTTCAAGTCTTTTGCTCATTTTTTAGTTAGATTATTTGTTTTATTGAGTTATGTGAGCTTCTTATATTTCTAGTTATAAATCCCGTCTCAGATGCATAGTCTGCAAATATTTGCTCCCATTCTGTGGGTTGTCTCTTCACTTTGTTGGTAGCTTGTTTTGCAGTGCGGAAGCTGCTTAGTTTGATGTAATCCCTATGGTCCATTTTTTGCTTTGATTACTTGTGTTTCTGAGGTTTTAAACAAAATGCCTTTTCTCAGACAAATGTCCTGAAGCATTTGCCCAATATTTTCTTCTATGTGTTTCATAGGTTCAGGACTTAGACTCATGTATTTAATCCATTTTGATTTCACTTTTCTGAATGGTGACAGGTAGAGGTGCAATTTCATTCCCTGCATGTAGATAACCAGTTTTCCCCGCATCGTTTATTGAAAAGGCTGCCCTTTCCTGACTGTAGATTCTTGGCACCTTTGTCAAAATGCATTGGATTGGTTGGGCATGGTGGCTCACACCTGCAAACCCAGCACTGTCAGAGGCCAAGGTGGGTGGATCACCTGAGACCAGGAGTTCGAGGCCCACCTGGCCAACATAGTAAAACCCTGTCTCCACTAAAAGTACAAAAATTAGCTGAGCATGGTAGTCAGCTCCTGTAATATCACTACTCGAGAGTCTGAGACAAGAGAATCGCTTGAATTCAGGAGACAGAGGTTGCCATGAGACGAGATTGCACCTCTGCACTCCAGCCTGGGTGACAGAGCAAGATTCCATCTCAAAAAAAGAAAAAAAAAAGCCATTGAATATAGATGCATAGATTATAACTTTGTTCTTCATTTTGCTCCATTGTTCTATGCACTTTTCTTTATGCCAGCATCATGCTGTTTTGCTTACTATAGCTCTGTAACATATTTTTAAGTCAGGTAATGTGATGTTCCTGTTTTCTCTCTATATCTTAAAGTCTCGAGACAAGGGGCAACACATACAAAAATTATGGAGAAGAGGATCCCAGGACTCCCA
>NW_022325833.1:0-2779 GCF_002776525.5 Piliocolobus tephrosceles | reverse complement strand
TAAGGAAAGGTGCATAGAACAATGGAATGAAATGAAGAACACAGATATAATCCATGCATCTACATTCAATGGCTTTCTTTTTTTTGAGATGGAATCTTGCTCTGTTACCCAGGTTGGAGTGCAGAGGTGCAATCTCGGTTCACAGCAACCTCTGTCTACTGGGTTCAAGCAATTCTTTTGCCTAAGACTCTTGAGTAGTGGTATTACAGGCGCTGACCACAATGCTAAGCTAATTTTTGTACTTTTAGTGGAGACAGGGTTTTACTATGTTGGCCAGGCAGGCCTCAAACTCCTGGTCTCAGGTGATCTACCCACCTTGGCCTCTGAAAGTGCTGGGACTGCAGGTGTGAGCCACCGTGCCCAGCCAATCCAATGCATTTTGACAAAGGTGCCAGGAGGCTACAATCAGGAAAGGACAGTCTTTTCAATAAACAGTGTGGGGTAAACTGATTATTTACATGCAGAAGAATGAAACTGCAACTCTACGTCTCATCATCCACAAAAACCAAATCAAAATGGATTAAATACACAAGTCTAAGGCTGGAACCTATGAAACACGTAGAAGAAAATATTGGGGAAAAGCTTCAGGACATTTGTCTGAGAAGAGACATTTGGTTTGAAACCTCAAAAACACAAGTAATCAAAGCAATAAACAGACCATTGGGATTACATCAAACTAAGCAGCTTCTGCACTGCAAAACAAGCAACCAACAAAGTGAAGAGACAACCCACAGAATGGGAGCCAATATTTGCAGACTATGCATCTGAGATGGGATTAATAACTAGAAATACAAGAAGCTCACATAACTCAATAAAACAAACAATTTAACTAAAAAATGAGCAAAAGACTTGAACAGACATTTCTCCACAAACAAAACATATAAATGGCCATCATGTGTGTGAAAAAGTGTTCAGTATCACTCATCATCAGAGAAATGCAAATTAAAATCACAATGAATTTTCATCTCACCCCATTAAAATGGCTTTTATCTGCAATACAGGCAAAACAAGATGGTAGAGAAAGGAGAACCCTGGTACGCTGTTGGTAGGAAGGTAAATGAGTACAGCCATTATGGAGAAAAGTATGGAAGTTCTTTAAGAAACTAAGAAGAGGCTGGGCATGGTGGCTCACGTCTGTAATCCCAGCACTATGGCTCTAGGGTCATAAGACATGGGACAGACGTGGACTTCCCTCACCTGTAACCGAAACCGACAGTGGGTCACTCGGGTCTGACCACTTGTAGGGAGAGTCACGGTAAGAGCCGAAGCATCTGTAGGTCCCTCCGTGGATGGCAGGGCCCAGAGGGAAGTCGGCGTGGAATATTCCACTGACGCTTCGTGCTGCAGAGAGACTAAGTTCACGGGCCTCCCCCTCCCTGGATAGATGGTACTTGTCAAACGAGGTCTGGGAGCTGCAGGACAAGGTCACGTTCTCTCCTGCCTGAACCGTGGGGCCCGGCTGGGCTGAGAGAGAAGGTTTCTCATATAGACCTGGAAGGAGAAGAGGCAGTTTCCTCAGGGAGGTTTTTCCTTTTCACAGCTCCCCTCACACCTGAGCTGAGATCTCACTCCCCTGCTCTATGGCCTAATGCTCTCTGTCACCCGCCAGCCCCTTCTCTCTTCGTGTCTATTTCCTCCTTCCACCTTGTCTGTCTCTCTAGGTCTCTGACCTCACTTCCCCACCCCGAGGAATGATTCCCCTTTTTGCATGGGTTTATTCTTTCTGACCCTCCTTGGATTGTTGACTTGATCTTCCTTTTTCTTTAATTCTGAGTTTCTCACTTTCTTTCCTGTTCATAACTTTCTGCATATTTCTGTCTATCATCTATCGATCAATTTATCTATTTATAAATTATCTATCTATCATCTATATTTATGTATCATCTATCTATCTCTGTATCTATCAATTGTCTAGCTATGTATCCATCAATCACCTATGTGTTATCTATATCTATGTATCATCTATCTCTCTCTGTCTGCCTCTATATCTCTATATATCATCTATCTATCTTCATCATCATTATCTCTATGTATCATCTATCAATCAATCCATCAATCATCATCTATGTACCTACAACCTATCTATTACCTACCATCTACCTATTATCATCTAACTATATCTATCTGTCCATCTATCAGCTGTCTGTCTCCATCTCCCTGTCTTTCTCTGCATCTCATTCTCTCTAGTTCTCTTTGAAATCTCTGCAATCCATCCCCACATCTCCATCTTTGTCTCTCCTTGTGCCCCTCTATCAGGGCCCTAATTTTAGGGCTTTCTCTGCTCCCTTCCATCATTCTCTCCACTCCTCTGCCCTCTTTTCTCTCTCTTTATGTGTCTGTGAGTCTCTCAATCTCATTCCTCTGGCTCATTCTGTGTGTTTAGATCTTTGCTTTTTGATGTTCCTGATTTCTCTCTGTGTCTCTCAGGAATCCTATCATATGCAGTTATTTGGAATATGAGCCTCAGAATCCAGTCTGGGGACCACAAGTACACACAGCATACAGGGATTGGTGTTCTGGGGCCATGATATCCTGGGACGATGACTCTCCACTGCACAGAAGGCAAAAGTGTCAGAATCAACACAGCATCTGTAGATGCCACAAGGCCTGAGGCCACAGGGGCTGACTCAGGACAGAAATATGGGTGCCCTTGGGTTCTCCTGGTAGAAACACTTGGTGGAGGCAAAACAGAAATGAAACTTCTAACCTGTGCCAAGTCTCTGAGCAAAGTTAGCACGGAAGGACACCTCTCTCTGGGACATGTCTGTCTGTCTGGGTG
>NW_022325832.1:0-1752 GCF_002776525.5 Piliocolobus tephrosceles | reverse complement strand
CCATTCTCCTGCCTCAGCCTCTGGGTAGCTGGGACTACAGGCGCCCGGCCACCTCGCCCAGCTAGTTTTTTTTTTTTGTATTTTTTTAGTAGAGATGGGGTTTCACCATGTTAGCCAGGATGGTCTCGATCTCCTGACCTCGTGATCCGCCCGTCTCGGCCTCCCAAAGTGCTGGGATTACAGGCTTGAGCCACCGCGCCCGGCCCATCTGCTCTGAAACCTTCAATGGTTCTACAGCCCCATTGGAAAATGGGCAGATTCTTCAAATAATCACCAAAGCTCTTCTCCAACTGGACTTCATCTGTTCTGTCCCCTGCTGCAGTCTCCACCTGTGCCCCTCCTGCCCTACCAGCTAGGCTTCTCCAGCCCTCCCCTCTACACACACACGCACGCACACACACCCATGCATGCACGCACACATACATATGCACACACGCACGCACACACATGCACATACACACACACACAAACTCTGCACTTTCCAGCCTTCGTGTCTTTGGCTGCACTGCTCCCGGCAGAGGGAAGGCACTCCTACGCCCCCATGTCTGTCTTTCCTTTACTCTCACCACCTCAATCTCGCTGTTGCCCCTGTGGGGGGCTCACCTGGCCGTACGGAAGATAAGGCTGCTGCCCAGGCCCCTCTCATCCTCGTGGAGACATTGGAAGGCCATCAGGAGGCTGTAATCCAGCACGTTGAGCTCCCGGAGGAAGGTGGTGTCCAGTTCCATCTGGCGGAGGAACCAGTTCCGCTGGGGCCCTGCCGGAGCATCAGTGCCCCAACCTGAGCGCTCATCATGTGCCAGCCACGGTGCTCCACACACTCTGCCCCGTGACAGCACGTGGAATTACTTTCCCCATCTCACAAATAAAGAAACTCATCTGCCTTGGTCACCTAGCTAGGAAGTCATGGAGCCTGAATTTGAACTCTGCTCTGCCTGATTCCAGAATCTGGGCTCTTTTATTTTTATTTTATTTTTTGAGACGGAGTCTTGCTCTGTTGCACAGGCTGGAGTGCAGTGGTGCCATCTCGGCTCACTGCAACCTCTGCCTCCTGGATTCAAGCGATTCTCCTGCCTCAGCCTCCTGAATATCTGGGATTACAGGCGTGTGCCACCACGCCCCGCTAATTTTTGTGTTTTTAGTAGAGATTAGGTTTCAGCATCTTGGCCAGGCTGGTCTTGAACTACTGACCTCGTGATCCACCTATCTTGGCCTCCCAAAGTGCTGGGATTACAAGCATGAGCTACTGCGCCCAGCAGAAACTGGGCTCTTAATGACTCAGGCAGAGGGCAGCAGGGACACCCTTCTAAACTTCACCCTGAATGAAGGAGGGGCAGGCAGTGACCACCCTCGTGACTCACCCAGGTTGATGGTCTTGCCCTGAAAGTTGAGGTCCTTCAGCACCAGAACAATGGGGCTGCCCTCAGGGGCGGGATCCACCCAGCGGCTCACCTCGCAGCCTTTGATGTCATACCTGAGTGAGGCGACAGAATTCAGCTTTACATAGATTTGAGACACACAGAGAATCTCACAAGAGCTTCCAGTGACTACTTATGTGCACTAAACTATTACATAGATCATCCCCAATCCTCAGCACAACCCTGGCCTTTCTTTCTTTCTTTCTCTTTCTTCCTTTCTTCCTTCCTTCCTTTCTTTCTCTTTCTTTTCTTTCTTTCTTTCTTTTTCTTTCTTTCTCTTCCTTCCTCTTTCTTTTTTCTTTCTTTCTTTCTCCTTTCTCTTTCTCTCTCTCTC
>NW_022325831.1:0-1522 GCF_002776525.5 Piliocolobus tephrosceles | reverse complement strand
TAAGGAAAGGTGCATAGAACAATGGAATGAAATGAAGAACACAGATAAAATCCATGCATCTACATTCAATGGCTTTCTTTTTTTTGAGATGGACTCTTGGTCTGTTACCCAGGCTGGAGTGCAGAGGTGCAATCTCGGTTCACAGCAACCTCTGTCTCCTGGGTTCAAGCAATTCTTTTGCCTCAAACTCTTGAGTAGTGGTATTACAGGTGCTGACCACAATGCTAAGCTAATTTTTATACTTTTAGTGGAGACAGGGTTTTACCATGTGGGCCAGGCAGGCCTCAAAGTCCTGGTCTCAGGTGATCCACCCACCTTGGCCTCTGAAAGTGCTGGGACTGCAGGTGTGAGCCACCATGCCCAGCCAATCCAATGCATTTTGACAAAGGTGCCAGGAGGCTACAATCAGGAAAGGACAGTCTTTTCAATAAACAATGTGGGTAAAACGGGTTATCTACATGCAGAGGAATGAAACTGCACCTCTACGTCTCATCATCCACAAAAACCAAATCAAAATGGATTAAATACACAAGTCTAAGGCCGGAACCTATGAAACACGTAGAAGAAAATATTGGGGAAATGCTTCAGGACATTTGTCTGAGAAGAGACATTTGGTTTGAAACCTCAAAAACACAAGTAATCAAAGCAATAAACAGACCATTGGGATTACATCAAACTAAGCAGCTTCTGCACTGCACAACAAGCAACCAACAAAGTGAAGAGACAACCCACAGAATGGGAGCAAATATTTGCAAACTATGCATCAGAGATGGGATTTATAACTGGAAATATAAGAAGCTCACATAACGCAATAAAACAAATAATTTAACTAAAAATTGAGCAAAAGACATGAACAGACATTTCTCCACACACAAAACATACAGATGGCCATCATGTGTATGAAACACTTTTTAGTATCACCCATTGTCAGAGAAATACAAATCACAATGAATTTTCATTTCACCCCATTAAAATGGTTTTTATCTGCAAGACAGGGAAACAAATGCTGGCAAGATGGTAGAGAAAGGAGAATCCTGGTACCCTGTTTGTAGGAAGGTAAATTAGTACAGCCATTATGCAGAAAAGTATGGAAGTCCTTTAAGAAACTAAAAAGAGGCTGGGAATGGTGGCTCATGCCTGTAATCCCAGCACTTTGGGAGAGCGAGGCGGGCACCTCACTTGAGGTCAGGAGTTTGAGAGCAGCCTGGTCAACATGGGGAAACTCTGTCTGTCCTAAAAAATACGAAACGTAGCTAGGCGTTGTTTCGTACACCTGTAATCCAGCTCCCAGCGAGGCTGAGGCAGAAGAGTCATTTGAATCCAGGAGGCCTCTGACTCCCAGGAGGTTGCAATGAGCCTAGATTGTGTCAGTTGCACTCCAGTCTGGGCTACAGAGGAAAGCTCTGCCTCAAAAACAAAAACAAAACAAAAACAAAACAAAAACCAAACAAATGACTAAAAAGAGAATTTTCAGAGTATTCACAAATTCACTACTGGGTTTACATCCAAAGGAAAGGACTTC
>NW_022325830.1:0-1663 GCF_002776525.5 Piliocolobus tephrosceles | reverse complement strand
TGGGAGTCCTGGGATCCTCTTCTCCATAATTTTTGTATGTGTTGCCCCTTGTCTCGAGACTTTAAGATATAGAGAGAAAACAGGAACATCACATTACCTGACTTAAAAATATGTTACAGAGCTATAGTAAGCAAAACAGCATGATGCTGGCATAAAGAAAAGTGCATAGAACAATGGAGCAAAATGAAGAACAAAGTTATAATCTATGCATCTATATTCAATGGCTTTTTTTTTTCTTTTTTTGAGATGGAATCTTGCTCTGTCACCCAGGCTGGAGTGCAGAGGTGCAATCTCGTCTCATGGCAACCTCTGTCTCCTGAATTCAAGCGATTCTCTTGTCTCAGACTCTCGAGTAGTGATATTACAGGAGCTGACTACCATGCTCAGCTAATTTTTGTACTTTTAGTGGAGACAGGGTTTTACTATGTTGGCCAGGTGGGCCTCGAACTCCTGGTCTCAGGTGATCCACCCACCTTGGCCTCTGACAGTGCTGGGTTTGCAGGTGTGAGCCACCATGCCCAACCAATCCAATGCATTTTGACAAAGGTGCCAAGAATCTACAGTCAGGAAAGGGCAGCCTTTTCAATAAACGATGCGGGGAAAACTGGTTATCTACATGCAGGGAATGAAATTGCACCTCTACCTGTCACCATTCAGAAAAGTGAAATCAAAATGGATTAAATACATGAGTCTAAGTCCTGAACCTATGAAACACATAGAAGAAAATATTGGGCAAATGCTTCAGGACATTTGTCTGAGAAAAGGCATTTTGTTTAAAACCTCAGAAACACAAGTAATCAAAGCAAAAAATGGACCATAGGGATTACATCAAACTAAGCAGCTTCCGCACTGCAAAACAAGCTACCAACAAAGTGAAGAGACAACCCACAGAATGGGAGCAAATATTTGCAGACTATGCATCTGAGACGGGATTTATAACTAGAAATATAAGAAGCTCACATAACTCAATAAAACAAATAATCTAACTAAAAAATGAGCAAAAGACTTGAACAGACATTTCTCCACACACAAAACGTATAAATGGCCATCATGTGTATGAAAGTGTTCAGTATCACTCATCATCAGAGAAATACAAATGAAAAATCACAATGAATTTTCATCTCACCCCATTAAAATGGCTTTTATCCATAAGACAAGGAAAACAAATGCTGGCAAGATGGTAGAGAAAGGAGAATCCTGGTACCCCGTTGGTAGGAAGGTAAATTAGTACAGCCATTATGCAGAAAAGTATGGAAGTTCTTAAAGAAACTAAAAAGAGGCTGGGCATGGTGGCTCATGCCTGTAATCCCAGCACTTTGGGAGAGCGAGGCGGGCACCTCACTTGAGGTCAGGAGTTTGAGAGCAGCCTCGCCAACATGGGGAAACTCTGTCTGTCCTAAAAAATACGAAACGTAGCTAGGCGTTGTTTCGTACACCTGTAATCCAGCTCCCAGCGAGGCTGAGGCAGAAGAGTCATTTGAATCCAGGAGGCCTCTGACTCCCAGGAGGTTGCAATGAGCCTAGATTGTGTCAGTTGCACTCCAGCCTGGGCTACAGAGGAAAGCTCTGCCTCAAAAACAAAAACCAAACAAAAGACTAAAAAGAGAATTTTCATCGTATTCACAAATTCACTACTGGGTTTACATCCAAAGGAAAGGACTTC
>NW_022325829.1:0-1779 GCF_002776525.5 Piliocolobus tephrosceles | reverse complement strand
AGATAGATAGATAGATAGATAGATAGATAGATAGATAGATAGATAGACACAAAGATAGATACATAGACACGTAGATGATACATAGAGACAGAGAGGCAGACAGATGAGAGGGAACAGACAGATGATACATAGATATAGATAACAGATAGATGGTGATAGACAGACAATTGATATTATTGATATTGAGATAGATAAATGGTACATAAATATAGATTACAGATAGATAATTGCTAGATTGACAGGTAGTAGATAGATAGATCAATCGATAGATAATAGATAGAAATGTGCAGAAGGTTATGAACAAAACAGAAAGTGAGAAACTCAGAATAAAAGAAAAAGGAAGATCAAGTCAACAATCCAAGGAGGATCAGAGAGAAGAAAACAATACAAAAATGGAAAACACATCACGGGGTGGGGAAGTGAAGTCAGAGACCTAGAGAGACAGAGAAAGTGGAAGGAGGAAACAGACATGAAGAGAGACGGGGTGGAGGGTGACAGAGAGCATTAGGTCATAGAGCAGGGGAGTGAGTTCTCAGCTCAGGTGTGAGGGGAGCTGTGACAAGGAAGAACCTCCCTGAAGAAACTACCTCTTCTCCTTCCAGGTAAATATGAGAAACCTTCTCTCTCAGCCCAGCCGGGCCCCACGGTTCAGGCAGGAGAGAACGTGACCTTGTCCTGCAGCTCCCAGACCTCGTTTGACAAGTACCATCTATCCAGGGAGGGGGAGGCATATAAACTTAGTCTCTCTGCAATGCCAAGCATCAATGGAACATTCCAGGCCGACTTCCCTCTAGGCCCTGCCACCCACGGAGGAACCTACAGATGCTTCGGTTCTTTCCGTATCGCACCCTATGAGTGGTCACACCCGAGTGACCCACTGCCCGTTTCTGTCACAGGTGAGGAAACCTCAAGCCTGTCCCATGTCTTATGATCCCAGAGCCATAGCTGAGGAACTTGCTGCTGATGATGGAGAGAAGCATGGACAGGTTCAGAGAGAAGACCAAGCCTCAGTGTGAGGGCGGGATCAGGACGCAGGATGGCAGAGAGGGCCCCTCCAAACCCTCCTGCATGGCCTGCATGGTGGTCCGCGGTCAGGGCTCCAGGCACCCAGGCAGATGGAGAAACTGGTCAGGACAGACCCAGAGGAGGGAGACTGGGCTCACTTTGGGGAGATCAGAGGTTCCCTCAGCCCCTCAACCTCACCCATTCACCAGAAGCCCACCTGGCCTCTCAACCACACAGAGATATCATCACCAGCAACCCTTACACCCTTTTCTTTTCATTTGAATAAATATTTGTTGAAGTTAAAAATACCTATAAAATTTACCACCTTTACCATTTTTAAGTGTAAAGTCCAGTGGTCATAAATACATTTATATTCTATTTTGTTTTGTTTTGTTTTGTTTTTGTTTTGTTTTGTGTTTACCCTCCACCGTTCCCTTCCTGGCCTCTGGTAGCCACCATTCTACTCTCTACCTTCTTGAGATCCACTTTAGAGCTCCTGTATAAGGGTGAGAAATGGGAATCTTTGTAATGAGCTCCAGTTCCATCCATGTGGCTGCAAATGTCAGGATGTTATTGTCTCTCTGGATGAGTAGTCTCCACTGTGTGTATGTACCACATTCTCTCTATCCATTCACCCACTGAGGGGCAGGTAGGTTGACTCCACATCTTGGCTACTGTGAACTGTGCTGGAACAGTCATCGGAGTGCAGATAGAACTTCGATACACTGAAGTCCTTTCCTTTGGATGTAAACCCAGTAGTGAATTTGTGAATAC
>NW_022325828.1:0-1779 GCF_002776525.5 Piliocolobus tephrosceles | reverse complement strand
GTATTCACAAATTCACTACTGGGTTTACATCCAAAGGAAAGGACTTCAGTGTATCGAAGTTCTATCTGCACTCCGATGACTGTTCCAGCACAGTTCACAGTAGCCAAGATGTGGAGTCAACCTACCTGCCCCTCAGTGGGTGAATGGATAGAGAGAATGTGGTACATACACACAGTGGAGACTACTCATCCAGAGAGACAATAACATCCTGACATTTGCAGCCACATGGATGGAACTGGAGCTCATTACAAAGATTCCCATTTCTCACCCTTATACAGGAGCTCTAAAGTGGATCTCAAGAAGGTAGAGAGTAGAATGGTGGCTACCAGAGGCCAGGAAGGGAACGGTGGAGGGTAAACACAAAACAAAACAAAAACAAAACAAAACAAAACAAAATAGAATATAAATGTATTTATGACCACTGGACTTTACACTTAAAAATGGTAAAGGTGGTAAATTTTATAGGTATTTTTAACTTCAACAAATATTTATTCAAATGAAAAGAAAAGGGTGTAAGGGTTGCTGGTGATGATATCTCTGTGTGGTTGAGAGGCCAGGTGGGCTTCTGGTGAATGGGTGAGGTTGAGGGGCTGAGGGAACCTCTGATCTCCCCAAAGTGAGCCCAGTCTCCCTCCTCTGGGTCTGTCCTGACCAGTTTCTCCATCTGCCTGGGTGCCTGGAGCCCTGACCGCGGACCACCATGCAGGCCATGCAGGAGGGTTTGGAGGGGCCCTCTCTGCCATCCTGCGTCCTGATCCCGCCCTCACACTGAGGCTTGGTCTTCTCTCTGAACCTGTCCATGCTTCTCTCCATCATCAGCAGCAAGTTCCTCAGCTATGGCTCTGGGATCATAAGACATGGGACAGGCTTGAGGTTTCCTCACCTGTGACAGAAACGGGCAGTGGGTCACTCGGGTGTGACCACTCATAGGGTGCGATACGGAAAGAACCGAAGCATCTGTAGGTTCCTCCGTGGGTGGCAGGGCCTAGAGGGAAGTCGGCCTGGAATGTTCCATTGATGCTTGGCATTGCAGAGAGACTAAGTTTATATGCCTCCCCCTCCCTGGATAGATGGTACTTGTCAAACGAGGTCTGGGAGCTGCAGGACAAGGTCACGTTCTCTCCTGCCTGAACCGTGGGGCCCGGCTGGGCTGAGAGAGAAGGTTTCTCATATTTACCTGGAAGGAGAAGAGGTAGTTTCTTCAGGGAGGTTCTTCCTTGTCACAGCTCCCCTCACACCTGAGCTGAGAACTCACTCCCCTGCTCTATGACCTAATGCTCTCTGTCACCCTCCACCCCGTCTCTCTTCATGTCTGTTTCCTCCTTCCACTTTCTCTGTCTCTCTAGGTCTCTGACTTCACTTCCCCACCCCGTGATGTGTTTTCCATTTTTGTATTGTTTTCTTCTCTCTGATCCTCCTTGGATTGTTGACTTGATCTTCCTTTTTCTTTTATTCTGAGTTTCTCACTTTCTGTTTTGTTCATAACCTTCTGCACATTTCTATCTATTATCTATCGATTGATCTATCTATCTACTACCTGTCAATCTAGCAATTATCTATCTGTAATCTATATTTATGTACCATTTATCTATCTCAATATCAATAATATCAATTGTCTGTCTATCACCATCTATCTGTTATCTATATCTATGTATCATCTGTCTGTTCCCTCTCATCTGTCTGCCTCTCTGTCTCTATGTATCATCTACGTGTCTATGTATCTATCTTTGTGTCTATCTATCTATCTATCTATCTATCTATCTATCTATCTATCTATCT
>NW_022325827.1:0-1622 GCF_002776525.5 Piliocolobus tephrosceles | reverse complement strand
AAAAAATCCGCAAAGTTTCAAAAAGCAAAACTATGTTGAATGGACACAAATGGAATGGTGTGTAGGCTGTGTCAGGAATTATAAGTAATCTAGAGATGATTTCATGTATACAGGAGGATGAACGTGGGTTATATGCAAACGCTGTACCATTTTATGTAAGAGGCTTGAGCACCTGCAGATTGTGGTGTCTGAGCGGAGATCCTGAAACCAATCACCCACAAATAGTGAAAGACAACTGTATCTAACTTTTATTTCTCAATTTTAAATATAAATCATAAAAAATTTACAATAACAAGATAAAAAACAAGAAGTGGTTTATAGTGTGAGATTATGTGTAGGTTTATTTTTTTCTACGCGTAACCCTTGGGCCCATGTTATCTATTGAGAAGACATTCTATTCCTCCTTAAACCACACAGCAGCCTTTGTCAACTCTAACAGGACTGTGTGTGCACAGATGTATTTTAGACACTGTTTTCTGATAAGGGGCTCTCTGTGTTCGCTCTCTTGAGGATGCTGCACATTATGTAGGCTTATACAAACCCTTAAAATTTGGTAGCTGGAGTCCTCTAGTTTCTTATTATAGGCTATTTGCTACGCTTTTTTTATATTTCTTCAGGCAGAGTCTAGCTCTGTCACCCCGGCTGGACTGCAGTGGCACAATCTCGGCTCACTGCAACTTCTGACTCTCAGGTTCAAGCGATTCTCCTGCCTCAGCCTCTTGAGTAGCTGGCATTACAGGTGCCTGCCACCAGGCACAGCTAATTTTTGTATTTTTAGCAGAGACATGGTTTCACTAAGTTGGCCAGGGTGGTCTCGAACTCCCGACCTCAGTTGATCTGCCCACCTCGGCTTCCTAAAGTGCTGGGGGACACTTGATTTTCTATAGCATTATGTTACTGGATATTTCCATACAATTTAAAATGAGGGAGGCAGAGAGACAGAGAGAGAGCGAACCATGACTTGGGACTGTGGACTCTTGGGTCATGAGACAAATTGTAGATAAAACGACAAAAATCCAGAATTGACATGTTGTGGGTTTTGCTGATAAAGAACAGTTCTAACATTATAAATAATCGCACAATCCTTCCCTGGGTATTTAAATCATTTAAACTGGTTCTGCTGTCATACTAGAAATACAAGCATGAAACATCCTAATGGTTTATCCGTCACAATTACTCTGACAACATTCATAATACCTATTAGATAGTTCGCATATTATACGCGGAGAAGAGTTTGAAACCCAGATAAAAACAACAAAAATACGTGAAAAGTCTTTCACGTTAGCACAGATTTTAGTCACCTTGTGTCCGGGAGGTTGGATCTGAGACGTGTGTTAAGCTGGTTATAGTGAAGGACGCAAGGTGTCAGTTCTAGTGAGAACAATTTCCAGGAAGCCATTTTCTTGAGTGAGCACCCGCTGCACCTCATGCAAGGTAGGAAGAGCCTGCGTACGTCACCCTCCCATGATGTGGTCAGCACGTCAACTGCATGGGCAGGGCGCCAGATAACATCCTGTGCGCTGCTGAGCTGAGCTGGGGCGCTGCCGCCTGTCTGCACCGGTAGCACCATGTCGCTCATGGTCATCAGCGTGGCGTGTGTTGGTGAGTCCTGGAAGGGAATC
>NW_022325826.1:0-1622 GCF_002776525.5 Piliocolobus tephrosceles | reverse complement strand
GATTCCCTTCCAGGACTCACCAACACACGCCACGCTGATGACCATGAGCGACATGGTGCTACCGGTGCAGACAGGCGGCAGCGCCCCAGCTCAGCTCAGCAGCGCACAGGATGTTATCTGGCGCCCTGCCCATGCAGTTGACGTGCTGACCACATCATGGGAGGGTGACGTACGCAGGCTCTTCCTACCTTGCATGAGGTGCAGCGGGTGCTCACTCAAGAAAATGGCTTCCTGGAAATTGTTCTCACTAGAACTGACACCTTGCGTCCTTCACTATAACCAGCTTAACACACGTCTCAGATCCAACCTCCCGGACACAAGGTGACTAAAATCTGTGCTAACGTGAAAGACTTTTCACGTATTTTTGTTGTTTTTATCTGGGTTTCAAACTCTTCTCCGCGTATAATATGCGAACTATCTAATAGGTATTATGAATGTTGTCAGAGTAATTGTGACGGATAAACCATTAGGATGTTTCATGCTTGTATTTCTAGTATGACAGCAGAACCAGTTTAAATGATTTAAATACCCAGGGAAGGATTGTGCGATTATTTATAATGTTAGAACTGTTCTTTATCAGCAAAACCCACAACATGTCAATTCTGGATTTTTGTCGTTTTATCTACAATTTGTCTCATGACCCAAGAGTCCACAGTCCCAAGTCATGGTTCGCTCTCTCTCTGTCTCTCTGCCTCCCTCATTTTAAATTGTATGGAAATATCCAGTAACATAATGCTATAGAAAATCAAGTGTCCCCCAGCACTTTAGGAAGCCGAGGTGGGCAGATCAACTGAGGTCGGGAGTTCGAGACCACCCTGGCCAACTTAGTGAAACCATGTCTCTGCTAAAAATACAAAAATTAGCTGTGCCTGGTGGCAGGCACCTGTAATGCCAGCTACTCAAGAGGCTGAGGCAGGAGAATCGCTTGAACCTGAGAGTCAGAAGTTGCAGTGAGCCGAGATTGTGCCACTGCAGTCCAGCCGGGGTGACAGAGCTAGACTCTGCCTGAAGAAATATAAAAAAAGCGTAGCAAATAGCCTATAATAAGAAACTAGAGGACTCCAGCTACCAAATTTTAAGGGTTTGTATAAGCCTACATAATGTGCAGCATCCTCAAGAGAGCGAACACAGAGAGCCCCTTATCAGAAAACAGTGTCTAAAATACATCTGTGCACACACAGTCCTGTTAGAGTTGACAAAGGCTGCTGTGTGGTTTAAGGAGGAATAGAATGTCTTCTCAATAGATAACATGGGCCCAAGGGTTACGCGTAGAAAAAAATAAACCTACACATAATCTCACACTATAAACCACTTCTTGTTTTTTATCTTGTTATTGTAAATTTTTTATGATTTATATTTAAAATTGAGAAATAAAAGTTAGATACAGTTGTCTTTCACTATTTGTGGGTGATTGGTTTCAGGATCTCCGCTCAGACACCACAATCTGCAGGTGCTCAAGCCTCTTACATAAAATGGTACAGCGTTTGCATATAACCCACGTTCATCCTCCTGTATACATGAAATCATCTCTAGATTACTTATAATTCCTGACACAGCCTACACACCATTCCATTTGTGTCCATTCAACATAGTTTTGCTTTTTGAAACTTTGCGGATTTTTT
>NW_022325825.1:0-4092 GCF_002776525.5 Piliocolobus tephrosceles | reverse complement strand
GGGCAACACATACAAAAATTATGGAGAAGAGGATCCCAGGACTCCCAGAGCCCAGTGTTAGATAACAGAGTGTTGGCCGTGAACCAACCTCAAAGATTTCCCTTGAGTAGAGGACAGACACCTTCATTTCCTCACCTCTCTCCTGTCTCTATTCTAGGAAACCCTTCACGTGGTTGGCCTTCACCCACTGAACCAAACTCCAAAACCGGTGAGTAAAGAATCCCTCTTATCTCTGCTTTTGGAAACCTGGGGAGGTGGAAGCCTTGGATTCAAGCCTTGGCTCAGCACCTCCCAGACAGGCTCTGATTGTGGGCCTGTCTTCCACCATCTCTCTGAACTCCAGACACTCCAACAGCAAAAGGGATCCGGGCCCAGCACAGGGCTCCGTGAAGTCTCTTAATCTCTAATCTTCTGCAGCTGAGACCTCCTACAAGCTGGAAGAATGATTGCAAATCTGACATCCTTCTCAGGAAAAATCAGTGTTTGTTCTCCCTGCATTCCTCACTGGAGGATAAATTCCTGGGGGCTTGAAAGGGGGAAGGGAAGGGAACATCTAATGAGGCCAAGGTGTTTTAGAGAAGATCCACTTGCCAAGGAATGAACTCCTGTTGGTCATGAGGCAACCCTGGCTGACTCAGCAGAGAAAGAGCCTTGCAGTAACAGAGAACAGAGCTCATGCACACACACTTCGACTCACTGACTCATTCAGCCACAGTCCCATGCTCAGGCTGTGCAGGTAGAATCCTTTCCTACTGTTGCCATAACAAATTTCCACAACATTGGTGGATGAAAACACAACGGCTTTTTAATTATCTTACAATGCTGTAGCTCAAAGGATGAAATGCATCTCACTGGGCTAAAATCAAGGTGACAGCAAGGGTGCCTTCCCTCTGAAGTTTCCAGGCAAGAATCTGCTTTCCACATGTCCCAGTTTCTACAGGCTCCCACGGTCCTTGGCTCCTGGTCCCCTTCCTCCTTCCACAAAACCCACAAAGACTGGTCACGTCTCACATGGCATCACTCAGACCCTTCTTCCTTGTCCACACCTCTTTCTCTGAATGTCCCTCTGCTTTCTTCCTCATCTCTTAAGAACTTTGGGATTTTATTGAGTTCACCAAGATAATCCATCATCATCTCCCTAAAAGCATCCAGGATATCCTCCTTTTCAGTTCAGCTGATTAGCAACTATAATTCCATCTGAAATCTTCATTCCTCTTCTCCACGTAAAATCACATATTCAAAAGGTATGAAGGCTAGGACATGGACATTTTTGGGGTGGGGTGGATTCTCCTACCTTCCACAAATAGTAAACAGGATGCATTTGGCCTGTGCTTTGGGACACTGACGTTGCAGATGGGTAAACGAGAGGAAAGAAAATGAATGCACAAGTGGACCTATAAATGGCTGATCCATTGCGAAACATCGGTGCATGAAATCGATTTATTTATGTATTTATTAATTATGTATTTATTAAGACGGAGTCTCGCTCTATCCCCTAGGCTGGAGTGCAGTGTCATGATCTTGGCTCACTGCAACCTCTGCCTCCTGGGTTCAAGTGATTCTTCTGCCTCAGCCTCTCAAGTAGCTTGGATTACAGACATGCGCCGCCACACCTGGCTAATTCTCTTTGTAGATTTTTGGTAGAGACGATGTTTCACCATGTGGCCCAGTCTATCTCCAACTCCCAATCTCAAGTAATCCGACCGCCTCAGCCTCCCAAAGTGCTGGGATTATAGGCGTGAACCACGGCACCCAGCCAGAATTTAAAATAAATAATAGATAATGCTGAGTGTATGATTTCAGGTCACAGAGAAGGTCTCACTAATCACATATTTGTGATGTTAATGAAAAAAATGGAAGACTGGCGGAAGGATTTTCCACACACAATTGTCAACCGTGAAGGCACGAAGGTGAAACCAATCTTATGTGGAAGGAAGAGGCTCTGCCCGAAACGCTGGGAATGAGATGGGGAGAATTACAAGAGCACTGGAGAGAGGGGAGAGCACACTGGGCACACAGGAAACTAAGGAGGACAAGGAGTGTGTGTTTATACTCACAGCCCTTGGATTCACCTCGGACTAACTAGGAATCCCTACATGACTAATAGTGACTGACAGGAACATAAGGGAGGCCCAGGTGCGTACCTGGAATCTAGGAGACTGTGGAAAAGGCGATTCCCGCCCCACTGGTGACACGTGGTGCTGATTTAGACACTAAGTGGTTGAAGTGGATGGATACAGGATATGTTTGTGAGGTAGAATCATTTGCAGGGAGGGCTTGCTGGGTTTGATTTTTCCTAGTTGTTTACTCCTTGCTTCAGTAATTTCTTTCTGAGATTTATTTCTCCTACATGTCAATCAATACCTGGCAGAGGAGTGATAGAAAGATGAGGCATGGTGCAAACGAAGGGACCGATTACAGCATAATATACAAGGCTGTGAATGGTGGCTCATGCCTCTAACCCAGCTACTTAGCCGCCCACCACGACACTCGGCTAATTTTTTGTATTTTTAGTAGAAACGGGTTTCACCGTGTTAGCCAGGATGGTCTTGATCTCCTGACCTCGTGATCCGCCCATCTTGGCCTCCCAAAGTGCTGAGATGTCAGGCGCGAGCCACTGTGCCTGGCCCCAAGCTCTTTTTAACAACCAGCTGTCCAGAGTACTAATAGAGGGAGAACTTGCTAACCCCATCGTGTGGGACAGCATTGATCTATTCATGGTGGTTCCATTTCCATGACCCAAACACCTCCCAAGAGGCCCAACCTCCCACACTGGGGGTTAAATTTCAGTGTGAGATTTCAAGGAGTCAAATATCCAAACTAAAGCAGCTGTATATTCAGCACGTTCCATGGTTACTGTGAGAGCTATAACTGAGAAAGTAGGAGAAAGCTGGGTCTCCCGCCATCGGGCAGCTTGTCCTAAGGAGACATTCCACAAGGTTACCTGTCAATCAAGAAATGAGAAACAATCCATAGAAAGGAACTGCTATGATTAGCTTCTTATTGGAGTCTCTTCTTCCTCCAGGTAACCCCAGACACCTGCATGTTCTGATTGGGACCTCAGTGGTCATGATCCTCTTCACCATCTTCTTCTTTCTCCTGCATCGCTGGTGCTCCAACAAAAAGAGTAAGTCTCACGAAGCACAGGCCAGAGACCTCAGGGCCGTGTGGGGAAGTGGGATGGGAGCATGCAGGTGTGTGTTCCTCACCGGCAGGATGGTCTCCAGCCTAAGGCAGGAGCCACAGAAGCAGGGCTTTCTAGAGAGAGCACCAGACACTCTGCCTCTGCCTTCAGCTCACAGACCATTGCCTGATTCTGAACTGTATCCTCACGTGCCTGCAGCCACTGACATCCAGGAGAAGGTTCCATGAGAGGCAGAAAGTGGGAGACAGAATCACTGGGATGCCAATGGAGAGCCATTCATGGGAAGGGGTCTTGAACTCAGAGAGACAGAATGTCTGAGTCTGGCTGTTGGCAGCTGAGGGACCTCAGGCACCTACGGCCTCCCGCTGTGTGTTGGGCTCTGCACATGAAATGAGGACCCAGACGTGCCCTCCCAGCTGTTTTGATGACCTTTTTCTCCTACAGATGCTGCTGCAATGGACCAAGAGCCTGCAGGGGAGAGAACCGTGAACAGGGAGGTAGGTCCTCCTCGGCCCAGCCTCGTGGATCGAATCTTATTGCTAATAGTCCTGAAGAATGCGAGCCCCCTTCCTCACTCAACATTTCCCTCTCTCCAGGACTCTGATGAACCAGACCCTCAGGAGGTGACATACGCACAGTTGGTTCACTGCGTTTCCACACAGGGAAAAATCACTCGCCCTTCTCAGAGGCCCAAGACACCCCCAACAAATACCAGCGTGTACATGGAACTTGCAAATGCTGAGCCCAGATCGCAAGTTGTCTTCTATCCATGAGCACCATCGTCAGGCCTTGAAGGGGTCTTCTAGGGAGACAATAGCCCTGTCTCAGAGCCGGCTTGCCAGCTCCAATGTACCAGCAGCTGGAATCTGAAGGTGTGAGTCTGCATCTTAGGGCATCGCTCTTCCTCACACCACGAATCTGAACATGCCTCTCTCTTGCTTACCAAC
>NW_022325824.1:0-4092 GCF_002776525.5 Piliocolobus tephrosceles | reverse complement strand
GTTGGTAAGCAAGAGAGAGGCATGTTCAGATTCGTGGTGTGAGGAAGAGCGATGCCCTAAGATGCAGACTCACACCTTCAGATTCCAGCTGCTGGTACATTGGAGCTGGCAAGCCGGCTCTGAGACAGGGCTATTGTCTCCCTAGAAGACCCCTTCAAGGCCTGACGATGGTGCTCATGGATAGAAGACAACTTGCGATCTGGGCTCAGCATTTGCAAGTTCCATGTACACGCTGGTATTTGTTGGGGGTGTCTTGGGCCTCTGAGAAGGGCGAGTGATTTTTCCCTGTGTGGAAACGCAGTGAACCAACTGTGCGTATGTCACCTCCTGAGGGTCTGGTTCATCAGAGTCCTGGAGAGAGGGAAATGTTGAGTGAGGAAGGGGGCTCGCATTCTTCAGGACTATTAGCAATAAGATTCGATCCACGAGGCTGGGCCGAGGAGGACCTACCTCCCTGTTCACGGTTCTCTCCCCTGCAGGCTCTTGGTCCATTGCAGCAGCATCTGTAGGAGAAAAAGGTCATCAAAACAGCTGGGAGGGCACGTCTGGGTCCTCATTTCATGTGCAGAGCCCAACACACAGCGGGAGGCCGTAGGTGCCTGAGGTCCCTCAGCTGCCAACAGCCAGACTCAGACATTCTGTCTCTCTGAGTTCAAGACCCCTTCCCATGAATGGCTCTCCATTGGCATCCCAGTGATTCTGTCTCCCACTTTCTGCCTCTCATGGAACCTTCTCCTGGATGTCAGTGGCTGCAGGCACGTGAGGATACAGTTCAGAATCAGGCAATGGTCTGTGAGCTGAAGGCAGAGGCAGAGTGTCTGGTGCTCTCTCTAGAAAGCCCTGCTTCTGTGGCTCCTGCCTTAGGCTGGAGACCATCCTGCCGGTGAGGAACACACACCTGCATGCTCCCATCCCACTTCCCCACACGGCCCTGAGGTCTCTGGCCTGTGCTTCGTGAGACTTACTCTTTTTGTTGGAGCACCAGCGATGCAGGAGAAAGAAGAAGATGGTGAAGAGGATCATGACCACTGAGGTCCCAATCAGAACATGCAGGTGTCTGGGGTTACCTGGAGGAAGAAGAGACTCCAATAAGAAGCTAATCATAGCAGTTCCTTTCTATGGATTGTTTCTCATTTCTTGATTGACAGGTAACCTTGTGGAATGTCTCCTTAGGACAAGCTGCCCGATGGCGGGAGACCCAGCTTTCTCCTACTTTCTCAGTTATAGCTCTCACAGTAACCATGGAACGTGCTGAATATACAGCTGCTTTAGTTTGGATATTTGACTCCTTGAAATCTCACACTGAAATTTAACCCCCAGTGTGGGAGGTTGGGCCTCTTGGGAGGTGTTTGGGTCATGGAAATGGAACCACCATGAATAGATCAATGCTGTCCCACACGATGGGGTTAGCAAGTTCTCCCTCTATTAGTACTCTGGACAGCTGGTTGTTAAAAAGAGCTTGGGGCCAGGCACAGTGGCTCGCGCCTGACATCTCAGCACTTTGGGAGGCCAAGATGGGCGGATCACGAGGTCAGGAGATCAAGACCATCCTGGCTAACACGGTGAAACCCGTTTCTACTAAAAATACAAAAAATTAGCCGAGTGTCGTGGTGGGCGGCTAAGTAGCTGGGTTAGAGGCATGAGCCACCATTCACAGCCTTGTATATTATGCTGTAATCGGTCCCTTCGTTTGCACCATGCCTCATCTTTCTATCACTCCTCTGCCAGGTATTGATTGACATGTAGGAGAAATAAATCTCAGAAAGAAATTACTGAAGCAAGGAGTAAACAACTAGGAAAAATCAAACCCAGCAAGCCCTCCCTGCAAATGATTCTACCTCACAAACATATCCTGTATCCATCCACTTCAACCACTTAGTGTCTAAATCAGCACCACGTGTCACCAGTGGGGCGGGAATCGCCTTTTCCACAGTCTCCTAGATTCCAGGTACGCACCTGGGCCTCCCTTATGTTCCTGTCAGTCACTATTAGTCATGTAGGGATTCCTAGTTAGTCCGAGGTGAATCCAAGGGCTGTGAGTATAAACACACACTCCTTGTCCTCCTTAGTTTCCTGTGTGCCCAGTGTGCTCTCCCCTCTCTCCAGTGCTCTTGTAATTCTCCCCATCTCATTCCCAGCGTTTCGGGCAGAGCCTCTTCCTTCCACATAAGATTGGTTTCACCTTCGTGCCTTCACGGTTGACAATTGTGTGTGGAAAATCCTTCCGCCAGTCTTCCATTTTTTTCATTAACATCACAAATATGTGATTAGTGAGACCTTCTCTGTGACCTGAAATCATACACTCAGCATTATCTATTATTTATTTTAAATTCTGGCTGGGTGCCGTGGTTCACGCCTATAATCCCAGCACTTTGGGAGGCTGAGGCGGTCGGATTACTTGAGATTGGGAGTTGGAGATAGACTGGGCCACATGGTGAAACATCGTCTCTACCAAAAATCTACAAAGAGAATTAGCCAGGTGTGGCGGCGCATGTCTGTAATCCAAGCTACTTGAGAGGCTGAGGCAGAAGAATCACTTGAACCCAGGAGGCAGAGGTTGCAGTGAGCCAAGATCATGACACTGCACTCCAGCCTAGGGGATAGAGCGAGACTCCGTCTTAATAAATACATAATTAATAAATACATAAATAAATCGATTTCATGCACCGATGTTTCGCAATGGATCAGCCATTTATAGGTCCACTTGTGCATTCATTTTCTTTCCTCTCGTTTACCCATCTGCAACGTCAGTGTCCCAAAGCACAGGCCAAATGCATCCTGTTTACTATTTGTGGAAGGTAGGAGAATCCACCCCACCCCAAAAATGTCCATGTCCTAGCCTTCATACCTTTTGAATATGTGATTTTACGTGGAGAAGAGGAATGAAGATTTCAGATGGAATTATAGTTGCTAATCAGCTGAACTGAAAAGGAGGATATCCTGGATGCTTTTAGGGAGATGATGATGGATTATCTTGGTGAACTCAATAAAATCCCAAAGTTCTTAAGAGATGAGGAAGAAAGCAGAGGGACATTCAGAGAAAGAGGTGTGGACAAGGAAGAAGGGTCTGAGTGATGCCATGTGAGACGTGACCAGTCTTTGTGGGTTTTGTGGAAGGAGGAAGGGGACCAGGAGCCAAGGACCGTGGGAGCCTGTAGAAACTGGGACATGTGGAAAGCAGATTCTTGCCTGGAAACTTCAGAGGGAAGGCACCCTTGCTGTCACCTTGATTTTAGCCCAGTGAGATGCATTTCATCCTTTGAGCTACAGCATTGTAAGATAATTAAAAAGCCGTTGTGTTTTCATCCACCAATGTTGTGGAAATTTGTTATGGCAACAGTAGGAAAGGATTCTACCTGCACAGCCTGAGCATGGGACTGTGGCTGAATGAGTCAGTGAGTCGAAGTGTGTGTGCATGAGCTCTGTTCTCTGTTACTGCAAGGCTCTTTCTCTGCTGAGTCAGCCAGGGTTGCCTCATGACCAACAGGAGTTCATTCCTTGGCAAGTGGATCTTCTCTAAAACACCTTGGCCTCATTAGATGTTCCCTTCCCTTCCCCCTTTCAAGCCCCCAGGAATTTATCCTCCAGTGAGGAATGCAGGGAGAACAAACACTGATTTTTCCTGAGAAGGATGTCAGATTTGCAATCATTCTTCCAGCTTGTAGGAGGTCTCAGCTGCAGAAGATTAGAGATTAAGAGACTTCACGGAGCCCTGTGCTGGGCCCGGATCCCTTTTGCTGTTGGAGTGTCTGGAGTTCAGAGAGATGGTGGAAGACAGGCCCACAATCAGAGCCTGTCTGGGAGGTGCTGAGCCAAGGCTTGAATCCAAGGCTTCCACCTCCCCAGGTTTCCAAAAGCAGAGATAAGAGGGATTCTTTACTCACCGGTTTTGGAGTTTGGTTCAGTGGGTGAAGGCCAACCACGTGAAGGGTTTCCTAGAATAGAGACAGGAGAGAGGTGAGGAAATGAAGGTGTCTGTCCTCTACTCAAGGGAAATCTTTGAGGTTGGTTCACGGCCAACACTCTGTTATCTAACACTGGGCTCTGGGAGTCCTGGGATCCTCTTCTCCATAATTTTTGTATGTGTTGCCC